>NC_133824.1:22688492-22953492 GCF_047830755.1 Zonotrichia albicollis
AACACCAGTTGCACGAAAAACAACTGTGTCCTCCAGGCTGTTCAGCATGGCAGCAGAACTACTACAGCCTTTTGTCCCTGAAGCCTTGGATTCAGGCACCTCATCTGTTTACCTGAAATGGGGAGTCAAGTTCAATCCAGCATGGGAGTCTGCTCATTCCTCTCACACTTCTGGGTGCAGACTATTTAGGCTGCCAATCCAATAAAAACTCAAGTATAATGCAGGAAAAGTACTGTTTTTTTCTAAATTCTTTATTCAAAAGAAAATCTTTAACCAATTTAAGAAAAAAAAAAAGGAACATACATATTTCAGACCACATTATAGATATGGAAAATGTCAGCTCATAAGATCACACAATTGCATATTATTCTACGTGCCACAGAATTCCTGTATATTGGGACCTCTAAAGCAGACACTCAATATTACATAGAATTTATCAGTTTGGAAATAAATGATTCACAACACTCTGAAATGCTCTGAAGAGACACTCGAAGTTCTAGGGGAAGGCTACCCATGTTAAAAGCCCCGAGTAGCTCAAAAACCAGCCTTAAAGTCACTACAGTATTCCATACTCCTGCACTGTGCCCTGTGAACACAACCTCTCAGTAATTCAAATGGGACTGTATGTATCCATACAGTTCCACAAGATAACTCTATTATGTTACTGATGCTTCTGGACTTATTCGGATCCTGTGTTTGACTGAAACAATGCCGTGTATATCAAAAAACTGGAAAAGAAAAGATACCCTAGGTTTTTGGAGTTCTTCTCTGACAGCTCCCTTAGGAAATAATACAAAAGTATATATTATTTATATACAAGCCAGCATGTCAACACATTTTTAGATAACTCTCTGTACATTTTTCTTTTTAGCAATGGAAACTACAGAATAAATTATATATGACAATTGTGGCTATTCTAAGAAACTTGGTATTGCACAACTGACAATCTACAAATTAGATGTAAAATGCTGCATGGAATTGATATTTCTTGGTATGCTATTTATGTTCCTAAGTATTTTGTGCCAATATCTGTATAAAATTAAAATTAAATCTACTCAACATAGCCTTCTGTAGTCTGACAATATCTGTCCACTTTGTGCACTTTCAGATGTCCTGAGGTGGTATGCCAGATGTTAGGAAGGTTGTATTTTACCTCAAAACCCGCAGGTAGAGAGCAAACATATTTTGCTATGCATACCATCTGGTACCTGTTTTTTACCAGAGAACAGAGTGTGTTTAATCATTAAATCAAATCCTGTAGTAGTTAAATCAAATTAATTCATACGGATATATTCATTTTTCCCTCTATGGTCTTTCCTATCAAAGTAATCTAGTTACTTTATGTGACAGCAAATGAAGTCACTGGACCAAATTCTTCTCTTAGATACACACACATAACCAACAGGAAGTTGGTAGATTTGAACAAATGTAAGTGCTCACAGGATGATCAGATATGAACAATAACTATGTTTAACAAAGTTGTCTTACCCACATGGCAAAGCACTATCTTCTATTTTTCTATTTTGATCCTCATTATTTAATTAGTAAATCAAAATTAACTTAATATTAGTTTTAAAGATATGCATCAAAGTCCTTCTACTTATTTTTTCCTGCAATATGGGTCTAATAACATTTATTTCTGATGGTGATCAAAATTCAAATAACAAAACTTTTATCTATTTTTCTGGCAGTTTCAATAAACAAAGATTTTTTCAAAGAACAAATAGATTTTAGAACTATTGCTTCTGTCCGTTCTTCAGTTCACTGGTTTCTACCCTCTTACTGCATCTAACGATAGAAAAAACCAGGTAATTATATATAAAGGCTGGGATTTTTGTTAAAAAAACTGATAAAGCACCTTCACAGAGTTTTTTGGTACAGAGATTTGGTACAGAGAGATGTTTACCTCTCAGCTCAAGAAGTAATGTTGCCACAGGATTCTTTTCCTCATCTGGCCTGAGATGCTCATGTCATAGAGGTGTTAATCACTGTGAATTAATTTGCAGCTTTCATCACATTTTAGATTTGTCCTATTCTGTAGTTATTTTACAAGCAAGCCCACCTTATTAGAAAGACCTGTCATGTTCCCACACCATTTATGTTCCTTTCCCAAGGAGACAGGTAGTTGCTAAAAAAGGAGAAATTGGTCAGTTTGAAGAGCCTGACTTAAACAGCACTACTAAATGGCATAGAGTGGCTAAGCAACCACAGTACAGGTAAGAATGACAGTGAACACATGAGGGTGATTACCCAGACTAAACACAATCCTTATGGTTACCAAATGTTACTGGAAGATATTCTCTCAGGACAGCAGTCTGCTATGAATTTCCACATTTGGTTAATATGGACAAGCCAGAAATATTTGCTTTACAGGTGGAGAGTGCAAATATAGCAGCACTGATCATACACCTGTCTTTGTGTGCAATAGCCACTCAATTAGAGAGAAACCTACAAAAGGTGATGATTATTTTACACTGTCTTTGCTAAATCTCGAGCAATAATGAAAGCAAAGCTGTTCATTGAAATTAACCTTGCATGAAGGCATTGTTCAATAGTCTTAGTTAAGTGGAAGAATAAATTAGAACAGATTAGGTACAAAGTTTTAATTTTCAAAGGCAAATTGCTAAATTTAACAAACTGGTCAAAGGAATTACTTATGCTGAAGAAGTTTCTTTTTCCAGTGAAAAAAGGCTGAAATTTCTTTCAAGGAAATTTACAAAAAGTACCTAGAATTTGTATCCCAAAAAAAAAAAATTTTGAAGGAAATATTCTTTATTCAATAGAGTGGTCATCTTGAAAAATGAAAACTTATTTTCACAGTAATTTAATAAAAAAAATTATTGTAATTTTCTCAATAAATCAGTACAAATGTATATGTGCATACTTTTTTTTTGTGGAAATAAAGACAGCAAGTTTAAAATTAAAATCCATTCCTCACTAAAATAAAGACATTATTTGGTGGTTAGAAAAAGTGGACCTGCAAAGCTGGTAATTGGTAATCCATATAAATAATTTTGCAGGAGCTAGAAGGCTGCAATTAGATGCATATCTCACTTTTCCCTTTGATATCAAGTTCTCTTCAGGTGTCACCACACTACATATGGAGAATATTTTTTGAATTCCCAGTTCTTTCACCTTCAAGATTTTTGCATAATGAGATTCACTTCTATTCATCTGGTTTTGCTCAGAAAAGCTGATGAATTACCCATTACTTTCTTATAAGCATCCTTGGGTTGGATTCAAGTGATTAAAGCCAAATAATGAACAAAAATTAGAAATGTTTCTTCTTGTCCAGAGTTTTAGATAGTGGTCAGACCCTCCTGACACAGAGCTGGCCTACATCTGAATGAGTTCTTGGTCCTGCATCATAACACCTTCAACAGCACCAAATGCTGGCTCCCTGCACAAGTGCCATAGCAAGTATGAAAATTTCAACATGCGTGAAAATGTTGCATGACTTTCAGGGAAATTATCGTTTCCTACACAATCCAAAGTTTCTGGTAGTCTTTTAGGTGCTGGTAGCAGGACTTCCAGGTGCTGTCAGATTTTGAACTGTTTGCAATCCCTGACCTGAGGTGAGCAGACAATCCTCCACTGTGGCTAATCCTGCACCAGAAGTACTGGCTGTCCCTCTCACTGATCTACAGGCTTAATTCACAACCAGATCTTGCTTTATTTTTCCAGGATATTTTTAGAGTCATAAACACCTCTGTAGGCATGACAGATGAACCTGAAAGTGGAGAGAATTTATGCTATTTGGCTTTTCTTATACTTCTTTTTGTGCAGCACTGTAAGACAGAGGGTGAGAGAAGGATGTGTGAAATCTATTTAACTACAGGTTCTCTACCTGGAATAAACTCATTCAAAGCAAGAATTGTTAAAATAACAATTTAACTTGCTAAAGCACACTATGGAAGTTTTTGGACCAATTATCTAGAAGTCTCCTTCTTTAGCTGCTCACAAACACCAAGGGTAGTCTTTTGGCCATTGTGCTTTATTATGGGAATGTCAGGAGAAGACTTTGAATTATATTGATGGGATTTAGTGCTGAATGATTTGGAGATTACGTGATTTAGTAATGTGGCTCATACATGAGCTACAAAGGTGAATGCTAACAAACCTGGCAAAGCTGAGTTACTTCATGACTTAGATGTGATATGTATGACATATCACTTTTTTGTGGTATATCAGTTAACTGATTCAAATAGACGCTTGAATAACTTCCTGCTAATTGTGAATAGTTGGATTCACCAACTATTAAGGACAGAATATTAGAAACCAGTCAGATGCTGATTTTGAGGCCTCTTGTTTTATTGTGGCCATATAACAACAGGAAAAGAAAAATGGATTTCACTTGACAATTTTCCCTTTCATAGAAGTGTAGTCCTACCAAAATCTAAAGGTTCATGGAAAACCCATAGAACACTGAGGATAGAGTGCCCAAATTGCCCACAGTGGCCTATAACAAAACCTGTGTTCAGTTAAACTGTGGCCATTGAGCCCTAGTAGGATTGCACTGAGCAGACACTAAGAGAGTGGTATGACAGGATGGCCAGGCTCATTACAGCATCTGAGCACAGCTGCAGCATAGGAATACTCCCAGGGAGAGACTGAGTGACAGCAAAGTGTAGAGGGACTAGATGGCTCAGGGAGATGTACAGACTTCCTCAAAGTACTAAGGTCTGTAGAGAAGCTAAACAAGTATAACTGCCAAATTCCACATGTGCAGTTGCACAAAATAACCCTTAAATAAAGGTGACTGAATTTCCTCTCTCTGTGATCACAAGACATTCTGCTGTGCCATGGGGCTGAGCCATTCACTTTCCTTAACAAGTGTTTCTGTCATTAGCTTTTAAAGTCACCTGAATGAAGTCAAAAGAAGCCCATGGCTAAGCAGCTGTCGAAGAACTGTGCACATGGAAGGCCTAGATGTCTGTGCAATGAACAGGACTTTTTATAATGTTTCCTTTCACAAGGATTTAAAGGACAACTTAAATACAGATAGTCAATACAACCTCAGATCTCTACTGTTCACATACTTAAGACTATACTTAAGTCTTTTGACACACATGTGAGTTTAATGTGCAACTAGCAAATTGACAAAAAATGTGAACGGAATAAAAAAATTTTAAAAGCTGTCTTACACATTTTGAGGTGTCATACAGTTCTACAGTTCATACTGCTGTAAAGCTGTAACAATTGTTCAACAGAATAACCAACCTACATTATTTTTTAATGACATTACCTAGTTGTAAAAACAGTGCCAGATTTGGTTCCCTGTTGACATGGTGAAAATATAACTTTACACAGTCTATTTATCTCAGTGAAGTTATCCCCTCTGTTCACAGGTGGCAAGTTTCAGGACCACAATGGACAACCCATACTGCAAATATTTCTGCGCATTTTTTGTCATTTAGCTGTTTGTGTCCTTGTCTTTTCCATGTCTGTTGCACTTACTGCGCTGCCTTTGCAAGAGGGCAGGCAGTGAGCTGCTGTTTCCCAGTGATCTCAGACCTGCCATCTGAGATAGAACATTGCAAAATTGTTCAAGTAGACATTGCTGGGATTCTAACAGAACATTCATGAGAGACATTTTATATGCTCTGAAATACTTGCTCCTGTGCCTGTCAACAGCCATTGAGCTGAAAAATAGGGACATAGTTACATGTGCAAGGGCTGAGATACAGTCTATCATTTGAACTAACCAGGTTAATAAAATGAATTAAAACATAAAAAAGTAAAATAAATAAGTCTACCTGCTCCTTCATGTTTTTAGGAAATTGTAAATCAAATCTGGTCAAAATTTTCCAGATTTTAAGTTTTTGCTACCTTCTTTAAATAACACCGCTGTCAAAATGAATAGAATCATGGAAACTACACGATATATAGAATCTAATTTATTTTGCCTTTTAAATGAAAACTTTAGATGCAAATTACCCTAAATGCTCAGAAACCCTGCTGCCTTTACAGAAATCATGACATTCTTCCTGTTGATTTGGCCACAGAGCTTACTGTCTCGACCCAAGAAAAAAACTTAGTGCATGCCTTTGAAGGACAGAAGCTGTTTTATTAGCTGAGAATGGGATCTAAGAGTGTTGATAGGTATGGGATACTAAGAGTGTTGATAGTGATGAAATCTAAGAGTGCAGAAGAACCAGCCAAAATGTTTTAAGTCACCGACTCCAGGTCTCAAATCCTCTTCCCTGCAGGAGACTCCTCAGGACTGAATTCTTCAAGTGTCAAGCCAACTTTCACTCATGTTATTGTGAAATTCTTCCACTTAGTTGAGGAAACAACTGAAAAAAAGTATTTGACTACCCTTACAAAACAAGCAGAATGAACCTTCCCTATTTGCACAGCTCAACTTTCTCTTTCAAAATCTCCTCACTGTAGTTAAATCTCCTTCAGCACTTTGAAAGCTGTTAGAGGACATTGCGCAGATACAGCTGCAAAAAATTCAGTTTTTCCATCATGCATTTCTGCTATAAACTCTCAGAGAATCATAGGAAAGATTCTAAAAACTGCATCAGTACCTGACAAAATATTTTTATGTGATCAAAACTCATCTGCACACCCACAAAAGAAGAGAGAGAGATTAACAGCAGGTGGAGAAACTCAAAATACACTCTTCCCAATTACTGCCACACCCACCAAAGGAGACAGCGGGCCATACAGTACTCATCTCTATAAGAGCAGAGAGGTGCAGGAGTACAAAAGCAAGAAGAAGACCCAAACTAAAGATTCAAGGGAAGGATTGCTCTGTCTAGGCTTCTCTCAGAGCTGCCCTAGTAGAGCCTCAGCATCAAAGTCTGGATATTAAGGCCATCAGCATGAGTTATGACTACAGCATCATTTCATGCTTTTACCCTAGCTGAGGTGAGGGAATGTGCCTAAGGATTTGGGATTTATCATGGGATGCAAAAGAAGCTCATTTATTCTAGGATGTTTAGGGGACAAGCCAAAGGTGGGGAAAGAAAGAGATCCAGACAATTTTGAGAGGAGCAAGTGTGTGGAAAAGAGGAGACAAAGACGCCAGTCAGGCACAGTTCTCTCCTTGGTATGCTTCTCTGGCCAGAGCCGCAGCTGACTTACTCAGCCTTTCCCATCTTCTTTCAAAATTTCTCTCAGTGAGGGACTCTGCTGAGTGTGTCTGTACCTGGGTCTGGGCACCAGCAGCTGCAGTCAGACCCCAAGTCAGGAATTCCATGTGCCTATGTGGAATTCCTGGAGAATTCCAACTGGAAAGGCTTGAGGGAGTGAAACCCAGTGGCAGCTTTGGATATGTGTGTGTGTGTGTGTGTGTGTGTGTGTGTGTGTGTGTGTGTGTGTGTCTCTGCGTGAGTGCAGGCTCTGCACCAGCAGCTGCAGTGAGGCTGCAGCCCCAGGGGCTCAGCAATCGAGGACACTGAGATCTAGTGGCAAGTTGTACATGTATATATGTATGTATATATATGTATGTATATATATATATATATATATATACACACACACACATATATATTTCACTGGGATATCTCCATGCCACACAACAGATGGAAGTGGGATGAGCTCCACGTGAGTGTTCTGTGTCTGATCTGTGTAGCCAGCCACGTTTATGTGTGATGGATGTTCCTGTGTGTGCACCTGCGCGTGTGCACCCAGAGAATATCTGTTCAGTCTTGCTACTGGTTGAACATGGGGCATGAAACTTACCCATTTCAGGGCTATCAGATCCAGCAAAGTATAAATTCACCACCCAATATGTTAGACATTTTTAGTGACTATCTTAATTCATTGCCCCAGTTCTTTAAATACTTTAAGTTACTCTCTTCTGACACTTGTTTAATTATTGCGTTGATAAATTCTATAAATTATTGCCAACTATTTAAAAGACTAATTGTCTTTTAAAAAACAATTTCTAGAGTGTACAGGCAACTATATTTTTCTTCTTTTGAAGACCTTTACATATTAGGATATTTATCTATTTAAGTATTTTCATCTTCAGTGTTGAACTATCCTGGAGCCCTGAGTATGATGAGTATGAGAAGTTTTATAAAAAGACTTTTAAAAAAGAGCACAGGCACAATTACATATTATGCTTATTAGTAATAAAAAAGGAAGTTCAGGAGGATGTTTGGGATTTTTACCTGTAGTGGTGTTTTTTTCCTAAATATAGGAGAACTTTTTAGAAAATGTTCTTCTTATTTTTTTTCAGTCTTCTCTCTAATTTGCATGTGACATTATGTTCTTTTCCAGACAAGTCTAAGGATTTCTAATTGACATTGACAGGGCCAACCTCACATTTCCTTAGGTAGAATTTAATGTGAAATATGTATTAATTCTGTAATGAGTCAGCATTTCTGGATGAAGGTTCCAACATAAAGAATTTTGCTCTGTGTATCTCTTAGCAACTGAGAAATTACAGTCTTCATTTCATTTTAAAACCCCTGTGTTTATTAAACCTTTTTTTTTTTTTATTCACTATGGAGTGAATACATGAATTATCAAGGCTTGCCTTGGATTCTTGATAATTCAGCTGTCTTGCAAAGGAAAAATGCACGATATTGTTCTGATGGATGGTGAAAGAATCCCTAGACAAGCAAGGCTTAGGGAATGCCAGGGTCTTTCAGTTGCTGAGCCTATTGCAGCCCCTGCAAAGGCACCAGCAGGCAGGAGAGAGCAGCAAGCACAATCCCAGGGCTCCCCAGAGCTGCTGGGTCCAGGGAACGGTCACATATGCGAGGTGACAGGCGCCTCTGAGAAGTGAGGACGGGGTGAAGGCAAGGACAAGCACAGCTTTCCTTCCCACTTCTCCTTAGCAGCAGAAAACTGACAAAGCCAGCTCTTCCTGTTCTCTCTCCCTCCCTCCCCCGTGGTTTTGCTTAATGCTGCTGAGCAGGCTGGAGCCAGTTTTGTGCTCTTTAGTTCCTGAGGATATGAGCCACTGTCCTAGGATAAAACCTGAGAAAGCAGGCTGGCCTGAATGAGAGTTTTGCCTCTTGGTAGATATTGTGTGAAGAGATGCTGGCCAAAACAAATTAGAGAGATTAGCTGTTTTAATAGTTAAGCAAGTCATACAGTACCTTCAAGACAGACAGACAACCAGTGGCAACTCAGGTGTTAATTACAATATTTTCATACAGGATTGCAGCCGCCTTGCAGATCTCACAGCCCTATAGGGTCATTCATAGTCTAGCAGGGGACATTTCTAAGAAAAACTCTAGTTTGAATAGGACTGGTATTCTAAACACAGCTCCATTTTTGTATTTTTGTTTCAGAGGCTCTCACATTTGCTAAGGAGACAGCCTGGTCAAGGACCTCCTGACCATAATATTGGCAGAATTCCTTTCTTTCTCCTTTATTCAAAGCAAGGTCACTGTAACAAATATTCATAGGCTTTTCAGTACTGAAAGGAATCAAATATCCAATGCTGCAGAGTTCCTTGGCACGCTGTATTGCTATAAACTCTAATACTGCAAAGTGTAAGGTTCTATTCCAATGGTGCCACAGTTTCAATGTATCAAATTTGACACCTTTTCAATAAAATAGGCTAAATTTAGATAACCATATGCTCATGCTGACAAACTAGCTTCCCCCTGATATGTGTTTTCATGAAAGAGTACAAGAGGGCCTCAAAGTTTAATTAGTCTTAAATTAATTCAAAATATTGTATTAATTTACAGTAGAAAGGTCAAATTGTTGAGCAAACAGCAGGAATGAATATTTTTTACTCAATGCACAAAGATTCAGCTGTAAAAATTCCATTAATGTTAATAGGAGTCATGCTGCCAAACTCAAGAATCACGCTATAAATATTTTATCTGTCTGTGCTCTTACTGCGGTCTAATAAAACTTGTACAGTGAAAGCCCCTTCTCTCTTGACTACCTGCTAAGCAAAGTTGAAGAGTACACACATATGAACAAAGCAGCACTACTCTGCACAGGGACAGCCTCACCTTGATTCCTGCTGCAGTTTTGGGCACCACAATACACAAAAGACATAAAAGGTTGTTAGAGAGTGTGCAAAGAAAGGCCACGAGGATGGGGAAGGCTCTGGAGGGCAGCTGAATGAGGGGTGGCTGAGGTCACTTGCTCTGCTCAGCCTGGAGAGAAGGAGACTCAGGGCAGGCCTCACTGCAGCCTGCAGCTTCCTTGTGAGGGGATGGGGAGGGGCAGGCTCTGCTCTCTTCTCTGTGGTGGCCGTGACAGAACCGAGGGAATGCCGTGAAACTGAGGGGAAGTTCAGATTGGATATCTGGAAAAGGTCCTTCACTCAGAGGAGGGCTGGGCACTGGAACAGGCTGCCCAGGGAAGGGTCACAGCACCAGCCTGATGGAGCTCAAGCAGTGTTTGGACATTGCTCTCAGGCACAACATGTGACTCTTGGGGTGTCCTGTGCAGGGCCAGGGGTTGGACTGCATGATCCTTATGGACCCCTTCCAACTCAGCATATTCTGTGACTCTGTGAAGTATTTTATCAATGGAGATGTATTTATAATTTGTGCTTCAGCAGCTTAAGATGGGCAAGTGTCACAGTTACATTTCAATATTTGCATCATTTTAAGAGATTTTTAAACAACTGTTTGAGAAACTAAAAGTGCAATGTTTTTAAAGAAGTCCTTCTTATTAGTAACACTGGCTTTCTCTTAGTATGACTCCCAACAATATACAGTGATAATGTATTCACTTATGTGTTATTAGGCCATAAAGACTGATTTAATTCAGTGTATGTTATTTATAAGATTAACGTCACTCTAAAATTCACTTCTTGTTCAATGTGCCTCATTAAGCTTTATTATTCTCTTGATTGTTCATGCTCTGTGGTCCTATTGGTTCAAAGTAAGCTGAAATTTGGACTATAGAGCTCATGGATGAAGGCAGATAAAATTTTCAGTCTCTGTTAACAAAAAAGTTACATTAATAAATGCAGGAGATATAACTTCTAAAATTGGAACAATAATTAAATTAGGTTTTAATTTTTAAACAATAGTCCCACAAACTAAATAAAACGTAATTGGATGCCTTGTGCATGTTTTTTGAAAAATTCTATATTTTCTGATATTTTAAGAATTATAATACCTTAACATATGTGCAGAATCTGAGTTAATAATAATAATAATAATAATAATAATAATAATAATAATAATAATAATAATAATAATAATAATAATAATAATTTTAAAAGAAAACCAGAAAAATTACAGTTCCCTGTAGTAGTATGAGACACAATCCAAACAACAACCAGAATATTAAACTGAAGAATACATCAAGAAAATTTGCATCACACAGAATTTAAAAAATAAATAAATAAAAACCCAAACCTCAAATTATGACACTGATATAAACAAGTAATTGGTTTTTCTAAAATGTGCTTCAAACTTTTTATAAACAGAGGAACTTCAAAAGTTTCATGGGAAATAAATATGAAGAATTTCACTTTTGGAAAATTAGTACAAACATATATAGCAAATGTAACAAATTATTTCCTTGTTCCTACCAATTATGTTTCCACTTGCACTTGAGAAAATGGTGGTAAAGAGTTGAATGAGTTATCTTTCTGTATATGCAAACTAAATATTGCTCAGTTAACACTTACTGGTGGGCATTTAACAATGTCAGATGTGTACTCCTCTCAGAGTTGTACATATGTAGAATTATACATGTTCTTACTCAAAGAACATTGCTAGAACAGGTCTTGCCCTCTTTTTTCAAAGGAGTAAGTAAAGAAATTCCTACAGCCCTTCTCTTTCTTCAGAACCCCTGAATCTCTTGCACCTGTTTATCACATACAGTGCAAATGTGGAAGCCCCTTTATTTGAATGGTTTTGGCCTTGCAGTAACTCCATTCATAACATGCTCATCACAAGTCACCCTTTAATGTGCAGCTTTAAGCCTGGTTGCTCCATTAAAGCCTGCTTGATATCCATGTCAAGCACCACCTGTTTTCTGGCAGGCAGGTTTTCTGGTGGCAAAATGGTTTTCCTTACAGAGCATTCGTGCATTTTCAAAAAAAAAAACCCCAGAAATTAGGGGTGAAGCTAGGGACATCACTATTCATGATGGCTTTGGACATTGTAATGCACTATTTAAGTTATTCAAAGTAAAACTGGAAAATAGTTGGAAATGATTTCTAGAAACATTTTGCTTACATAAGAGATAATGCAAGGAATCTTGTATATTTGCTCGGAATATGTTTTGAATATGCTTTAATACCTAAACTGTTAATAAGTAGGGGAAAGTAAGCCCATAGCACACCTACTTTTCTCTAATGCCCACAAATCCTTACTTTCCCCCCCCAGTTTTGCTGTTATGCATTTCCTTAAAGTTATCTCTTCACAATATGTACTTCTAATATGTTAAAAAGTCTCTGCTCAGTGCAAATTTAAAAATATAAAGGATTTGACAAACAAACATCATAATTGAAAAGGAAACCATCTCTTCCAAATGTAAGGTTGCTTTACTGGTACAAATAATTTTCTATTTTAGCATTCCTCAAACAAAAACCCATATTGTTAGCAGATTTAAAATATAGGATTAATGATTATAACATGTTTCAAAAAATAAAGAGCTGATTTCAAACAGTAATCTTTTAACCTTTCTCTGAAAAAAAATGAAAACACCAATCACAGTTTCATTGGAAACTTCACAAAATATTTCAAAAACGAAAGTTAGACTTAATTAATTATGTGCCATGAAATATATTTATAGATTAATTTTATTGAGAAAATGCTGTCTTCCATGAAAGAAACAAAAGTCAAGATTTGTGTAATCACTTTAGGGTGTATTAATCATTATCTGGGTACTGGTAACCCTTCTATGTCCTTGTTTGCCACACTATATATGCAAAAAATAGATGGATTAATACCTTACTTTCACATTCTGTTGAATACAAGAGTAATTCTCACTTTGAGGGGATATCAGAAAGTCATTTTCTATTTAGGTCTCCATAACCTAGAGATCAGATTCATCCTGTATTTCCTGCACCACCACAAAAAAGCTGATAGATTTTTCTGTTGTGAAGACAAGCCTCTTAAAAGCTGTCACTTGGAGAGACACCTGCTCAGCTAAACTCTCTAAAGAAATTGGTGCAGCCCATAGCCCCAGAAAGCAGAGGAAAAGGGTGATTGTTGGGGGTTTTTGCATGTTAAATATCCAGTCATGTCATTGGATCTAGTTCAGTTTCTAACTGTCTCTGGATATGGGACTTCTGTATCCATCTTTGCAATTCAATCTGTAACACACTAATTCAGTTTAGGCAAAATCTTTTAATGATCTTGCAAACATTTAGCTTTACATATACATATCCATATGCATGGTTTATTTTTAATGCAGTGCCAGGGAATACTCCATATCTGCACCTATCTAATGAAATGCTGACTCTTGATTGACTTCTTCAGTACCTTTTAATAGACAGAATACGAAGCATTTCCTAGCCCAATTTTTCTTCATAGAGATACTATCAGAATTTCATTGAGAGGATGCTGATGTTTAGGATTAGTAGCTGATACTAACTTAGTGTGTTTTCTGAAAGCTTACAATAAAATAGAATTTCTGGAAAGAACATTCCAAAATATCCAGGGATAGGTGTGCAACACAGAAATGCTGCAATCTTTCCTGTTAATCTCAGGAAATAAAAATGTTTCACCCAGCTGGGAATTGGTCCCACAGAAAATGAAGTCTTGTCATTAAATTCATGAAGTACCAGACCAGACACTAAATACTGAAAACATATGTCTGTGTTCTCCTCATATGACCCAATTTTTTAATTCCCATTTCCAAACTTGTACACCAAACAAAGGCTTCTAACCTTTTTTGCTGAAGGAGCAAGGTGAAACAGTTATAAAATAAAGCCAAAAGAAGGCAGGCACGATGTCCACCTGATCCGACCTCTTGCCCTGAAAAAAAATGTAATCTTTTAAAAATGCAGGAAAATAATTCTTCCTCACATTTAACATTTCATGTACATCTTCTCCTGCGGTTCTCTACATAGCAGCATTTTGTCCTACCCTGTTAGGTACAATGCCAGGAAAGCATTGCACCCACTCTGAAGATTCTGACTGTTTCATACTTCTTTAGTGGAAAACGAAGTAAAACCCATCTGACCACTTCTGTGATTCATTAATCTCAGTTGATCTCTCTGTTCTTCAATTTTCCCTTCAAAAAGATGAAAACCCTTACATTTTTTCAGTCAGAGGTCTCTAAAACTAAACTCTTTATGGGACCAGTGAATTCGATTTCCCTGTGTAAAAATGCTACACATAAAAATGCAGCTAGTTTTCATTGTGAAAAAAAATTTCCTCTTTTGAAAAATATTTTAATCAACTCTCCTTGTACCTTATACATATCTGGTGACATGATTCATAGCCCCTATGTAAATAGGTTTTGAAATTCACACAGGTGTGGAATGCACAAGGTCAAGTCTATATAGAAATGAAATCATGCCAATATTTTATGTGCAATTTAAAATTCCTTGAAACTAATGATTTATTAGATTCTGTTGCAATTTTCTACAGGAGCTTAGTGAATATAGCATTAATGTTTGCACTTATCATGACACATAATGTTGTCCACGAGTGCAAAACAACGTAAACAATGAAGAAAACAAACATTAACTCAATTTTCAATTTTAATGTCTGATCCTTACAGAGACGCCAATGGTGACACTAATTTATTTCACTGAGGCAGGAGCAAGACCTAAGTAGTCAGTAATGTGCTCTTCAGCTTCATGTTCACTCAGTTCTGTTCAGTTAACACACTTTTCCATTGCTGTGACAATTTTAAAGCATTTATTCTGTAAATGAATAGTCAGCTTTCATGCAAACAGTCCATTAGCATTAATCATATGATTCTCACATACATTGACAAAAAAAGTGTTTGCTATATTTCTCTTGTCCATGACAAATGAGTAGTTGGTAAGAAATGAAAAATAACAATTTAAAAGGAAGGTTAGAATAACTGATCTCTTGACATATTTCATCTCATTTGAAATATGAAAAGCCATATTCCAAGTATGGTGGATGATGGTGTTTCTGTTGATCAAAATATAAGTCTTTGCCTACTTTATGACTGATCCTGTTATATAAATCAGCATTTACATTTCCTAATATTCTTCTCTTTGGACAAATCCAAAGAATCCCAACTTACTGGATTACAAATGTGTAACTACATTAAAAAAAAATTAACTGATTCACTTGCATTGACAAATATAAACAGATACTTTCTATATATTACCTTAGAATTTTAAGGTATTAAAATCTTATCGCTTTCAAGACATGCACCTTCACTAGAGTTTGACTGAAAACTGCTATGCAGCCACTGGAAAAAACTTGCATTAGGGCTTCTGCCTAACAGGAAAATATGCTGAACCTGAAGCAAAGCCCACTGAAGTTGTTTTTTCAACTTTGATTTGAACTGGATCAAGCACTTTGCACACAATCTCTCATTTCTTCAAAATTAAAGGAGTGTTTATGGCTGTCAAAGAATATTTTCTCTTTCAATATCTGTTCAAAATGAGATTTTGAAAACCATCCCAGGACTCTGCAAAATAAAAATCAGACTTGGATTTGTGAGTCAAATAATAATCTTCAGAAGCTTGTTATTTTGCAGATGGAGATTTTAGCTGCCATGTTGTCCTTCTAAAAATAACATGCAGTTTTCCAGTGAACATGCAGTCAACTAGCAATATCAGTGTGCGTTTTTATCACAAAGAATTTGAGAAATCCATCTTTAGAGGTTTCTATAATCAAATCAGGAACACTTAAATTTATACATAAGGAAAAATATATTTAAAATCTTTAAAAACATGACACATCTTTGATGCTTCACAGTGGAAGAAAAAAGACAACAGATGAATGTGATGATGGATAGACTATCTAAGAATTAATCAACATTTTTTAAAGTGACAATGCTGGCAAACGACAAGAATGGAATGTTAAGGTATTTGTTGTAAGCCAAGAGGAAAAGATTTATATGCATCATCTCCAAGCCAATATATAATAAAATCCATTTTCAGGCTTGACAAAAAATACAATCAAAAGGCCATTTGTGACTCTGAGCCCACGTCTCCTTCTTATATTATAAAGTACCCACAGATTTTCCAGCACCATTTTGGCCCTTTTCTTTAAAGGGCAGATAATATTTAGTTAGAAATGCACTTGTATGTTTTTTAGTCCTGATCCAACTCCTACTGTTGCCAGAGAAATATTTTCTGTTGAATTCAGAAGGAATTTTAAAAATGTTAAAAAAAATCATTAAGTAAACCTTAGTATTCTATTCTATATTAAGATAATTGCTGTTAACAGAGATTCATTTGAGACTGCCCCAGTGGCTTACCAGTAAGTTGATGGGACACGAACAACATATTTCTTAAACCAGCTGTAAGGCAGAAAAGCTGAGGTTACTGTTTGGATTCCCTGATGAAAAGCTGCAATTGTTCCATTTATGGGTAAATGTATTCTGGCTATTCCTAGAGTGACCTTGGCAGCCGACTATGTTGCCCTTAGTGTCAGCAGAAAGAAGGCTGTTGGTGTCAGTGGGCTTTGGATCAGGCTTTAAAGACAGAGGAAGCTTGCTTAAGGAGGAAAACAGGCATAAAAAACAGTCCTGATTTCCCAGGTTTTGTCGCTTAGAGTTTAGAATACCAACAAGACATTTTAAACCCTGAAGAATAATTGTTGTAAGTCAATTATTTTAACCCTGTAAGTTTTTTTACAATTGTATACAAGAATAAAGAAGAAATTTCTCTGGCTTACAAAAAAAAAAAAAAAGGCAAGTATTTATTTATCAATAGATACTTTAGCTGCTTTTTACACCATTGCAATGACTGAACAAATAGCATAAAATAAATGAAAGAGAGTATAAAATCAATTCACTCCAGCTGGTATCCCAAGACAACATTTTGACTAAGTACAGAGTTAGATGTTTCAAGTATGGCACTTATATAAATAAGAGCAGAGAAAAGATGATATATTCACAGTAAAATGCAATGAACTCTCTTCCTTTGGTATGTGTGACATCATAGGTGATTGTAGGTAAATACATAACTCAGCTGGCATGAACCAACTCTATCTTATTCATGCACATATTAGGGAATCAATCAAAAAGTACTGATATATTCTGCAGGTCACAACTAATGCAAGATGTTTAAGGTCTCTGGTGTGTGTGCATGTGTGTGTGTGTGCACATGTGTGTGTATTTGTGTGTGTGTTTGTGTGTGTGTGTGTGTGTGTGCGGACAGGCAAAGAAAAAATGGCAAAATTATATTCAGCATTTATTTTTAGCATGACTAATTGATGCACAAACCATGATAGAAAATAGCTAGTAATACATACCAGGAATAAAGTCTGTGATTTAGACAAACAAAATAAGACATCTGTGAGATACGTGAACGCAGATATCCTGACTGAGCTGTGGTTAGGTTCCTTACAGTGTGCTTATCCTCTTTTTAAAATATGCTTATGCCTGCACATTGCAACAGTGTCCCCCACCCCATATAGAGCATCCTTGCAGAGTTTTTGATATGAACATTCTACACATTTACAACAATTAGTCAGACAATTCAAACTGTAAACATCCTAATGACGACCAAAAAGCTGCTTCACTGACAGATAAAACCCAATCATTAGAAAGAAAAGTAGGAATAATAGTAGCTGTGCTGTAAGGCTAGGTCAAGCATGGTTTTATAGCTGTTTTTCAGTCTTTTATATAGTGCTGCATTTTGCAGCTAGTTCAGTAAGTGGAGATCCAATACCTTAATGGCTTTCTTGGTGGTTTGATAAAATGCTTGCCTAAGCAATGTACCTTTCTCTAATGGTATCTGGGTCTGTTCCACCTGGCACAGTGTTTCAGTTCTGTCACAGCCTCACACATAAGCTGAGTCACTTGACTGAGTCCTGCCGAAGTTAGGCATGCTCATTCTTGGCAGGTCCTTATTTCTGATTTCATATATGGATTTCCTTTTTGCCTGTACTCCTCTCACTGCCATTTTGATCTTTCTCCAGCCCAAGTGGTTCAGTTCTGCCAAATTAAGCACCACACAAATCCCACTGACAGCAAACATGAATACCAAGAATACAGTCTTCTCAGTGGGTCTAGAAACATAGCACTCTACTTCTTTAATGCAAGGGTATCTGTCACATTCGTACATGGAAGGGACATTGAATCCATACAGAAAATACTGTCCCACTAAGAATCCAATCTCTAGGGCATTTCGAAAGACCACTTGGATGATATAAAATCGAGAAATGCCTTCTTGCCTCCTCATCTTTGATTTTGTAGTTCTGATAGCAGGATTGGGGATTTCCTTCACTTCTAAGCAGTCTGGTTCTGCCTCTTTGGTGGAGTTCTCAGTGTTTTGCAGCACCCCATTGACAATCGTGTTCTTGATTTTCTTACTGTCCTCACGCTTCATTGAATCTTGGTCCCTTTCCAAGGTAAGGAAGACAGTGGAGTACCTCCGTTCCCTTTGTTTAGCAGACTGGTGAACGGAGTACGTTATGAAGCACAGGCTGGGAGTGCACACCATGATGATCTGGAACACCCAGTACCTTATGTGAGAAATGGGGAAAGCCTGGTCATAACAAGCCTGGTTGCAGCCTGGCTGCAGCGTGTTACAGACAAACATCGTTTGCTCGTCATCGTACACCGTCTCCCCTACAATGGCCACAATGAGAATTCTGAAGATCACCACCACGGTCAGCAGGATCCTGCAACAGAGAAGCCCGTCAGTGCGCGCCGCCGCCGCGCGGCCGGGAGCTGTCCAGTGCTGACCGGGCCCCGGACCCGGCACGGGCACCGCGAACGGGCCCCGGCACGGCGATCCGGCCCCGCTTCAGCGCGGGAGGCGCGCAGGCTGCGCGGCATCGCCTCGGCGCGGCCGTGTGCCACAGACCGGCGGTCAGAGCCGGCCCCCTCCCGGCCCCTCTGGCCAAAGTGCGGTCCCACGGCCCCCGGGAGCACGGCCGGGAAAGGAGCGGGGCTGCGCCGGCAGCGGGACCCCGATGGCAGTGGGGTCTCCCCGACGACTGCCCGGTGCCCCGCGGCTCCTCGGGGACAAGGACGGCGGCGCTTGCGGTGTCCCCGCGGCTCCGCGCCCCGTGCCGCATACCAGCCTCCCCATCGCACACACACACACACACACACACACACACACGGAACACACACTCACACCCACACACCCACACAGAGCACACGAGAGCTCCAGGCACACCCCGAAAGAGCCCGGCCGAAGGGCACCGCGCACCGGGGGCTCGGACAGGAGGGGACCCCCCCGTGCTCCCCGGAGCTCTCCCGCGACCCTTACCTCCCTATCATAGTAGAATGCTGCTGCACGGCAGCTTCCAGTAGCCTCTCTAGAATAGTCCATTCCCCCATCGCTGTTCATCCGGAGACAAAGACTTTGGCAAGCGTAGGGGATCTCTTCACTTCTGCCTTTTTCACCCCTCCTATTTTTATTTTTTTTTTTTCGGGGGAGGGAAAACAAACCGAAGAGCAGCCCGTCTCTCCTGCCCGCAGTCCGGTGACGGGAGGGCGGCTGGAGGCGCAGCCCTGCCGAGGGTTCCCGGCTCGGCTCGGCTCTGCGGGGCTCGGCGGCCGCCACCGGCCCAGCCCGCTCGGCTCGTGGCGCGGCGCGGCGGGCGGACCGGCGGCGTGGAGGGAGGAAGGTTGGCTTTAATGTCTTGCTGCCTCTAATCTGCCTTTAAGTAGTCTCCGCTTGCGTCACTGACAGGTTGGTGGAGAGCAGCCAAAAGCAGCGCTCGGATTTTCTCGTTTTTATTATTCCGGTGAATACAAACAAATAAATGCAATAAAAATAAATGAAATAAATCAACGGAGGAGGAGGAGGAGGAGGGAGGGCGGAGGAAGGGCTGCCCCAGCAGGCACGAGGCTCTCTGTGCAGCCTCCTTGCCAGAGCGCCCCGGCCGGGCGCCCGCTGCCCCTCCGCCCCCGCCCGCCGGCACAGCCCGCTCCGCCCGGAGCGCAGCCCCGCCAGCACCGGCCCCGCTGCCCCTCCAGTACCGGCCGCGCTGCCCCGCCAGCACCGGGACCAGCAGCCCCGCCAGTACCGGCCCCGCTGACCCGCCAGCACCGGGACCGCAGCCCCAGGGCGGGAGCGCTACTCGGCGGCCCCTCCAGCCACGGGCCCCGGGTCCCTGGGGTTGCTGGGCTTCTCCTCACTCCTAGAGATCAAAACAGCGGTGGAATACAGCAGTGACCTTACTTGTTAGAACTGCTAAGCTCTGGAAGATATTTGACTTCAAATTGCATCTTTATTCTCCCCTGATTACAGTTATAAGAGTCACTGCGGGGAAATGAAGCTCATTCATACCCATCTCAGAGAATTCTGAGACTAAGACTGTATTTATGCTAGAAAAGACACTGAATCTTCATGCAAAGCATCTCTAAACAGTACAAGAAAAAAATATCTTGAATAAATCCCTGCATTATAATCAGTCTGCACATTTTGTTCTCATAAACTGTGTTTAAAATATTTTTTATCTTACAGATACCCTTACAGACTGTACCTGAGACATCACCAAACATTTCCATACAAAACATTGGTACCAATTGGAATTGACTTCTCCAGTGAAGCAGTGTAAAATACATTCTCGTATTCTGTATATTTACAAAATAATCAAGTAAACCTTCACACCTGCTCAACTAATCTCATTAAAGAACAACATAAGCAAAATTCTTATCAGTCTTACCATAATATTCCTACATTGAACTCAGTAAAATCAAATTCTTTTTAAAGTGGAACTGCATAGGTAGTAATAAATAATGTAGTCCTTTATTATTTCCAGCTCATAAACCAATTTCATGTTATATTAAAGATGTTACGTGATTTCTGAATAAATGGGACCATGCTTCATCTGTGCAAGAGGGCATCTGTATGCTTTAGACTCCCCAAGGTTTGTTGTCTTTTCATTAGGACTATGCAGATGGTCTCTGCTTCACGTGATACTGGGTCAGTTGACTGATTGAATTAGGAAAGTATCAAACAAGAGAGGATCGGTGAATACACAGAAATTGAGAGATTTTTATTCTCTCCCAGTCAAGAGCCTTTGGATTTTTGTATATTGTTTCTAAAAATTGCTTCTGCAACACCAAAGCTAAAAAGAAGAGGTTGGAGTTTGGTTTGGTTGGTTTTAAGAGGACTGTGTTATCTATCCAGCTACCCTGACAACTGAGTGTCTCATATAGACCAAAATTGTCTGTTTGCAGATGAATCTGAAAAAGAGAAATCAAAGCAGTAAGGGAAGAATTAAGGCATGTGTAGAAGGAGAGAGGGCAGGGAATATGCTAAGAAGCTAATGATGATAATCCTATTTAGCACACCAAACACAGGAGAAACCCATGATAGAAGCTACTGAAGAGAGCAGATTTTGATTCATAGACAAACAACAGAATTTCTACAAAGGAATGCTGTTCCCTGATACTGGGATAGAAAACTCTTTTATCTGAGCTTTTAGGACCCTTAAATGAAAAGGAATTACATTCTGATCATATAAAAAACTGGTCTATTAATTAACAGTTAGTCAGTGCTTGCATTGTGTTCCTGGTGGCCCAGTTATGAAGACAAGGAGGGGAAATATCATAAATGAATGCTGAAAACATATAACCATTGTTAGCCAATTGCTTTTGATTTAAAAATATTTTAAAGTCAAATTCTTTCAGATCTTCTTTTACAGGAGAGGCATCTCATTCTGGAATACCTGATATCTCTTTTTTCCACAGTAACCTCATATGCCACCCTGCAACCACATTCACACGTAGGATACTTGTCCTTCCTCTTGAGAAAATTTACGGGACTTCAGACCTTGGTGAGTTTTGAAAAAAAAATTCAGTGAGAAGGCCAACATTCATTTTACACGGCTAAAAATTTCAAAGGAAGTTTCTATACCTCAAATTTACATTTATGATTTCTGAGGCTTTGGATTTCTGTCCTTTATCTGAGGCCTGACTTGATGTCAAAATAGAAGTAATAAGAATCAACATGATGTTCTCTGAATGTTTTACACAAGAGTGAAAAGTGTATGAAGAATACAATTAACTGCATTTCCATTATCCTTTATGTGAGACAGCAACCTCTGGACTTAGCTGACAAATTGTCTAAATCAAAAAGTGCTCAGACTATGTATAGTTAATACTGTAAGTTGTAGACATAAGAAGTTTTGGGTGGTAGGGTGTATTTTTGTTCCTCTTGGTTTGCATTCAAAGAGAATAAGTATTCCTGATCCATCCAAATTCAGCATAAACTTTGTCATTCCTAACAGGATCTCAAACAAGCTTTGCAAAAGGAAATTCAGGCAGCATGTGTTCAAAGACACCAGTGCCGTGATATTAATTTCTGATGAAGTAATGTAGACTAAGTTGATCTTGGATTAGGTCTGGAGAATGAGACTGAATGTGTCCTCAGTTTGAAGCCAAACTGAGGTTAATCTGTCTGTAAGAAGCTGTAGGCCAGATTCTCTCTAAGAAATCCAGCCCTTTTGCCCTGATCTGGTTTTGTAAAGGGTCTGGAGAGCAATCAAGTCTTGTAGGATGCACATTCCTCAAGGATGGAGCTGAACAAACTGAGAGCAGAACTGACACATTTGGCTTGTCTGTCAGACCCCCTGCAATCTGCACGTGGAGAGCACGACAGGGTCAGGATGAGGCAGCCACATGGCCAGTGCTGTAATACAGTGTGCTAAACAGCATTATTCCCCTGCTTCCCTGCTTTCTCTGCTGAGGTTTACCAATGTAAAAACACAGTACAGATCTTACATGAGCCTTCCACACTCACTGCCTCCTTCCAAAGTTACACATTCATCCTAAATTTACACCAAATATTTCATCTTAAAATGAATCAATTATTAGTACTGTGCCAACAATCTCCCTCAATGCAATTTTTGCAGCTGCTTGCAGTGGATCCATCATCATAGCATATGAATATGTGTCATATTTATATTCTAAAATTGCATGGCAAATGACCCCATTTCATTGTTACATTGGAAACCACTATTTCCACCATTTGTAGCAAACTTGAAGCAAATTACTTAAATAAATTTAAATTAAATTAAATAAATATAGGCTATTAATAAATGGAGTTAATATAATATAATGTAATATAAATAATGGAGTTTTGTTTTTGCGGTTTTTGTGAAAAATTACATTGCGCTATAGCTGTATAATGTATAATGCGACTGCATTTGCTAACTAGTGTCACAAAAGAGAGATTTTTCAGCATTACCGTCATAAAGCTTTAGAACATTCTTTGGAAGGTTCTACAATAAATGTTTCACTTCTGATAGTATTTGGTGCAGTCCATGAAATCTAAGTCATTAGCTACTAAACTGAAAATATCTTTTTAAGACCTCTCCATAGCCATCTGCTATGCTCTGTTTTCATTTGGTGCCATGTGTGTATTAATGAAATGATTGCATCAGATTAAATCTTTTATTCATAAAATCATCTAGGTCATCTGCTTCTACCTACACTTTCTCTCTCATTAAAATAAGCATTTGTGTGTACATTCCCTCCCCACTGTATGAGTACAACTCTAGCTACAGTTAGCTGCTGAATGTAGATCTTAATAAGAAATCCCTCTCCATGTCTTTTTCTCATATGAAATTCCCTCAAAGGATAACTCTAATATATCACAGCAGAGAAAGTGTATTTTTCCCACAGTTTTGAAAGTAATGACTTCCCAAAAGGTAAAAGATTTGGATGTGCTAATGACTTCAGTCCTTGACAAGAGAAAGCAACATTGCAAGAATATTCATTTTGCTGCCAGGAAATGGGTAGCACACTCTTCCCATCAGTCAGCAGTGTTTGTGTCAAAGCTGTCAATTGCAGGGTGGGCTCCTGAGGTCCTTGTTGTGAGCAGGGAATAGAGCCTGCATTTATGTGCTTCATGCTTGACAGAAGCTGTGTCAGGTGCACAGAATTCAGGGTTTCCTGTAATGCACAAACAAACAAAACACCCTGATAACTTAATAATCAAATTAAGACTCTATTATGCATCAGAGGTCTATATCTAAAAATGAAGATTGCAATAGATGGAAAGCTATTGAAGAAAACAAATAATGTAATCAGTGAAGAAGGAATAAATCTATGAATAGTCATTAACTTTGAAAGTGAGGGTTCATAAGTCAGGTTGAAGCTCCATAACTATCCTTGCAAGGGGATAAGGGGGCTATCATAAGAAACATTCACAATGGGGGCAGGTACTAAGTAAATATTCCACAATCTTGTGAACTAAGGGGATTTAAAATATCAAAATAGAACTGCTTTAATGAAAAAAGTTAAGTATCGTACTTTCTTGTTACAGAACATTTTATTTCCTGACAGAAAAAAAATCACCTAAGTTTTATGGGGCTCTTGTAAGCTGTCCACAGGGATCTTTCTATACACAAATTAACAGCTCAAATCAATTTCCTAGGAAATAACTTGGACCTGTATAGTGAGTGACACTTGCATTTACTTCTGGCATATTTACAGCTTCTAATGCAGCAGCATTTGCACTTCTTGCAAACTCAGATTTATTTGCAGGTAGGATGCAGCCAGGAGAAGGAAAATATCTTTTAAACAAATACTTATTATTTGACAGGCTCTGCAAAGAAATACAAAAGTAAAATATTCTACTGACCAGTAGAATACTGGTACTGCTACTGACCATCTGCTGCCAGTCTGTTGAGTTTCCTTTCTGACTCTCACCAATCTCAAAAAAGCACTCACATTTTGCTAAAGCGTCCAAACATCCATTAATGCAATGTCATGGATTATGATGATTTAAGTGTAAATTTGCCAATTTTAAATAAGCAAATCTTATGTGAGTTTTTGTTTCAGTTTTCTTTTTAAGTTTTCATATACATTAATGAAAGAGCCTTTCAAAAATACCTTGGACAGAAAAGAGTATGAAGTATTCCTCTATAAACAGATTTAGTACACATTTCAAGGATGAAAAAGGTATCTACATACTAATATTAATTCAATATGGGAGTGAAAATTTTTCACTGTAGAACAAATGATTTTATTCCTAGAGTCTATCCTTTCAAAGATACGTACTACAAAATAAATGTAGCCTAATATAACTGATTAGGGCATTGTGGCAAAATACCAGCCAATTATACCAGGATGCCAGAGCCAATGCAGAATATTGTTAGACTCAGTTTGGCAAACCTTATCTTTCTCTTTTCCATCAAAAAGAGTTACAAATTTTCATCAGAAGAAACATAATTAAATTTAACTTTAATAATACCTTTAAAAATGTATATTATATCATAATATCTTCATTCTGTGGTAGTAAATTTTCATTGTACTAATAGCAATTCCCACTGGCTTTAGATGAGCCAGAATTTTAAAACCTTGAAGATATTTATACCAGAACATTTTAAAAATTTTTATGGCAGAATATGAATTATGAGAAAGTTATGGAATGCTTCAGAATATCCAGAACAACAGAAAATCTATTAATAAGGAAAGAGTCCTCTCTACTGGAACTCCTGGCAGCATTTTGATGCTTTTCCTATTCCATACCAAAAAAAGAAAAACAAAAAAAAAAAGAAGAAAATAAAGGTTGAGAAAACATGCTTCAGTATTTCAGCATGAATGCATTACATCAAGCACTTTTTTCCCGACCTACTGCTTATCTCTGCCCTGTCTACATTTGCCTTCAACCAAATGCTGAATCTCGGCACTCCCAGCTGCCTTCAGTTCGATGACAGGATTTACCAAGGAGTTCTTTCCCTTTGTTTTGATCACTACACCACCATATGTCTTCAGCATTCCTGGTGCCCCCACTCTTGTCCTCTCCCTCCCCAGCTCACCAGTCACAGAAGGGAATTCACATTACATTAAAGCTTCCCTTCAGAAGCCAGGCTGAAACAATCCCTTGAAATAACTAGGGCATTCGAGTGATTGACTTGAAAGTAAACTATGTCAGTGAACGGGAGTGAGAAGCAGGAGCTCAGTAAGAAATGCAGATGGTTTTTAATCCTTCTGTCATTCAAAGATTCTACAGTTGTAACAAAAATTTGTGAAATATATTTGATATTAATTCTATTCCAGACACATAAGGTATAAATACATATTCAAGGGTGCATGAATGTATGTATTTATGCATGTGTGTCCTGGCTGGGGAGTTCTGTGTGGTGAGACAGAAACTGTTGAGGGGCAAGGTGGATCAAGTCAGGTTGCAGAACTGAAAGCCATCCAGCTGGGCCTGGAAAAGCAAGTACTATGTAGACATGGAACCCCAGAAAGAATTGAGCTGGACAATGGGACTCATTTTCAAAATAAACTCATAGACATCTTTGCCAGAGAGCACAGTATTAACTGGGGGTGTCATATTCTCTATCATGCACTGGCCTCTGGAAAAATTGAGTGGCACAATGGAGTGTTTACACTGAAAGTAGTGGGTGGTGGAACTTCCAAACACTGAGATTTACATTTTAGTGAAAATTGGTTAACACCTGATTAGTTAACAGAGCAGGCTTCACCTCTCGAGCTGGTCCTGCTCAGTCAGAACCTGCTTACCACAGAAGGGGATAAAATTCCCCATAGTGCACATGAGGAATGTGTTAGAGAAGAGTGTCTGGATTAAGCAAAGGCAAACCCAGCCATAGGAATTGTCCAGGAATCCTCCTCTCTATGAGATTACTGAAGTGAGTTAAATTGGTTCTGTGGGGAAAATATATTTAAATTTCACAAGATTTTAGACTTTGTCCCAGGTAAGATCCTAGATAAAAGCTATTGAATTTTGGCTTTCAGTGACGTTAGTACACATGGACCAAGAATATATAGTCATGGATTTGAGAAAAGAATCTTACATACTTTGTGGAGGCCATTAAATTTTTTAAAAATTCTTTTCAAATTAATGTGATTTTATAAATATTCAGTAGTATCAGTTTTTTAGTCTAGAATCTTTAATCTAGTATATAGAGCTAAGCACTTTTACTGGAAATTACCAATTTATAGAGCCAGAACGTTTTCTCAGACCCATTCCAATCATGCACATCTGAAATTTCACAGGTGGTGATTAAAACTGGCATTTTTGTGAGTTCCACAACTGTTACTAATATACAGCATCTGCTCAGTGCTGTGCAACATGCTTTGTTTTCATAACACCATTTGTTAATCTTTCCTAAAGAAAAAGATTTCCAGGATGAGTATTTAGTTAAATTTTGTAATATTTCCATTTCAAAATGGGGCAAAATCAAATTCAGAATATCAATTTCTCTTATGTCACAGGAAATTGAATGCTTACCTATAGATTTTGCTAAATATTTAGTGTTCTGAAATATTCTAGTCATAACTATATTTTTCAGAATCTATTAGAAATGGTGTACTTTCAACTATAATGCGGGAATCTGTGACACAACAAGAGAAAGAGATAAATTCAATCATTCATGAAACATTGTAGGACAGCTGCAAATGTGTGTGATTTATTTATGTTTTTAAGAAAAAGATAGATCAGCATTATGTGTAATGGCACTATAGATTGAAAGTTTTTTTCTAGATGACAGTGAAACTCACATAATTTCTTGCATAGGTTAGAGTTGCTCAAGGGCTGCATTTATGTACATCCTATGCAAATCTGTCCTCGTTTGAATCAAGTATTTACTTGGCATTTTAGATTTAGAAATTCTGCTCTGCAGTGTTCTCATCCTCTTTCACACTTTGCCTGCAAGAACCTGAGGATTGTTTTCCTCTGATCAACTTAACCAAGCTATTGCTGATTTATAGAAATAAAAACAAAAAAAGGAAAAGAAAATTTGACATGGTACCTTGCTTCATGATTTCACTAATCTAAAGCTGTGTCTGTTCTACAAGTAGGAAAGAGCATGGAGTAATCTTCCATTGCTCTGTCCACACCTTTACCACATTCCCAGGAGCTGGGCCCTGGGCAGGCCCTAGGCCTCACCCTACCAGCAGCACCAAGCATCTCTTTGAGTCATCCCTGGACGCGTTTCCCACTTGTGCTTGCCCAGCTCCACACCAGGTAGGGATCAAGGGCAGCTGAAGGGCTGCATTACACACCTCTTGTGAGGCTAAACACCTAAACCAGAGCCTGAACCACAGTCTTTAAAATATTTGTCATTTGAACTTCAAGGGATGCAACAGAGTGTGAATGTCATATATTTATACTTACATGCAAATGGATAAATATTTATATTGTAAACATTTTTACCAACTATTGATTTTTTTACCAGTTACTAAAATGTATTGTCAATAATACATCAGTTTTACCTATGTTTTCTGGGTTTTTCTCAGATTTTCAGGCATCTCTTACACCTGTAAGAGTGTAAACACACTATGTGTTTGTATGTCTGTACCTGCCAAAACACAAGAAAATAAATCTCTTTTCTTCAATAACCCTCTACATAATATCTCCATTTCACACACAAATTTCCCAAGACAGAGTCACTCAGACTGTACTCAAGCCCATAAGGAAGTCATACCTCCTAACACAGGACAGTAACTCTCCCTTTCCCCTTCCTGATTTTCTACACAGAGGCTGGATGAAACACATTCTTCCTTGTGGAAACTTCTGAGAATGAATCTGTGAAGGACTTGCTGCATCCCAGAGACTTCCCTTTGCCTAAAAAGAAAAGAGGGTTTGCAGTGAATCAAAAAGCCAGAAGGACTAGGGCCCTCAAGCTTTTGATTTAAGATTTTTCAATGCTTAAAAGAGATGAAAATTACAAACAGCTTTCAGATGGGAGTTTCAAGATGCCATAGTGAGACATAGCTCCCCACTGCTTTCTCAAAACAGACCCTCTCCTGATCTTAAAAAAACTAGAAATCAGTTGATTTCCAGTCCTGGTTTCACTGTGTAAGTATATCCATCCTACAGTTTTAGTGGACAAAAATCAGGCAAGGTAATTCAAGTTAGTTCTGATAAGCACTAATAGGCTTCATCTCTTTAAAATGCATTTTAATCAGTAATATGGCAAAAAAAAAGCATGGATAAATTATTGTTCTGCTTTGTTTCATCTGTGTTTTTTTATACACTTCATAATTGTGACTATTTCCTTGGCTTGAGGGATCAGTATTGGGACAGAAATTGTATTACAAAGGGAAAAGGCTCACAGGAATGCTAGAGCAATGGGGAAGAGAAAAAAATGTCAGCCAGTTCCACAGGGTTTTAATAAATATTTGTGAAGCATATTTAGTTTCATTACACCAACTAGTTATCAAAGTCCAAAGCTGTGCTACCTGAAATGTCAGTGCAAAGTGTACCTAGGGCTTGAAGGCACAATGCACAGCAAAAATAAATGTGTGAAATCCAAATATGACTGCCACAAAAACAAACAAAACATGAGAGAAAACATGAGCTCAAAGATAGATCAATTAATCCAAAGAACACCAACTAGACGGGTGGATGAGTCACACACACAGTGTAGGCACAGCTTCTGCTGAATGGAAAATACAACTTAACACCACATGTTTCACTCTGAAAGACAATGAGGCCAACAGGAGAAACTAAATTGGGTGGCAAGCCTCCCACCTGCACCATGGCTGCAGACACATTCTCAAACAGGGAGCTGGGGCTGAGTTTCCCCTTTTGAAAAGTCATTCTTTTTAGGATCAGCCCTTCTCAATAATGTGATTTTCTTCAGTTTTTAAGACTGGGGTGGAGGCGGGAGAAAGTATGATGTAAAGACATTGATTTTGACATCATAAATAAGATGCTATGCTTTCTTTTCACTGGGAGGATTGTTCAGAGAAATATATCAAGTGTATATATCAAAAGAATTGAATTAAAAATATTTAATTGTTCTTTTCCCAGCAGCAGGGGAAAACAGTCTTTCCAGAATTAGAAACTGCCAACATACTTGCTTCACAAGGCATGATGATTGTCCTGCAGAGACCTATCACAGCTGCCTTTGGAACAAATCAAGCATGCTGCTATAATGGCTGTAATTATCTTGTTAAAATATTTTTATTTTTCATTAAGTGAATGTGTAGATAAGAAAATCAGATCACAACACACACTGAAAAGCAAAGTTAAAGAAGTGCATAACCCAAATTCTAAGTGGACTTCTGTGACTGGTTATTATTGCCTTCTTACTTAAGAGAGCACAAAAGTGTTTCTTATTTATGATATTTATTATGACAATCGTTTTCTCAGAAGTCAGAGAGTATATTCAGAGGTATGCATCAAGTTGCACTAGAATCTAGATTGAATCACAGAGTGTGAAATATCCACACAAAATGCCCTTTCACAGACACAAAAATCCACTTGATTCTTTTTAGCTGCTATATTCAGTGGTTTATTGAAAGCATGCACTGGAGATTTACATGATAGGAAGGAATAAAAATGTTTTCGAAGATATCCATACCCTCACCTACTTTAGACAGCCCTACTAGTATCATCAGCTTTAAAACAAGAGCAGTGTTTAGATTTATCTGACCAGAGATTTTGGCCCTTTTTTCTTTTCTTTCTTTCTTTTTTTTTTTTTTTATGGACCTAAGAATATAGTGCAGCCTTTTAGTTCCACATTTAAGGTATATCTGAAGTTCTGGTCCTCCAAAGAAATACTTACTGAAGCAAAATGCATTAGACTCTTCAAGAGATTTTTCAAAAGGTAAATTTGTAAATTTTAAATGATTACAGAAATGGCTGAAGTTTGATACAGTACCCTTTTTCCCTAACCTACTTCTCTCCATTGCTTTCACCAGGCAAATTGGTTCACCAGGTTTTAGAAAGACCAGGGAACTGGGAAGAGAATAGCAAATGAATGGGCAGAGTTCATGTCATGAATTAACCGCAGGAGTGACTTGTGATACACAGGTCTTGCTGAGAGCCCAGGAATTTCATTATATACTCTTCAGTGCCATCTGCTGTAACCAGATAAATCCAAAATTTAAGAGATAATCAAATAGCCAGTGTCAACAGCTGCATGGCAAGGAACTCTAGGCTTAGGTTTCTTCTATGAGGCTAGAATCCTGTTAAGGAATCAAGCACACATCATTGTCAAAGATTAAGAACTTGCTCTCAACTATGAACACATTCTTTCAGCTTTTTGCCTCAATTTCTTAAGCTGTAGCAAAACACCCTTTACACAGTTTAGGGAGAATTGTTGTTTTCACACCTCAACATCTCCTCCAGCCAAGCAGGGACAGAACTGCACCTGCTGGTGTGACTGGAGAGCAGCTGTCCATTTCACATTCACCCTGAGAGCTTGGGAAAGAGAAGTCAAGAAACAATATCTTCCAAGGTACAAGTTGGATTTGGGTGCCTGGACTCCATAAACCTAAGTTTCTAAGACAACAGCAAAGCCTTTATCTCCTCTTCCACCAACCATTAAAGCTGCTTTGTTAGATGAAGAAAATATAGCTCTGTTAAATACTATATTATCTTAATGTCTTTTCTGCAGTTATTGCAAAGAAAATAATGAAGACTTTTGTGTGCTTCTTAGAGCAAGTGTACAGTGTGATTGATTATATCAATTCTGTTCTTCAGGACTTAGACAGAGCTCTAAAGCTCAGAGTCCTAGAGAACAACACTCTGCAGAAAACTAATTTTTTTCCAACAGGAATTCCACAATTGTTCATCACAAGTTATATAATGCATTTTCCAACAGAACATTTCATAAAATTCATGTACTGTCATGTATATTTTGTCTGTGGAAATGATATGCCACAGCATAATAGAATCATAAAGTTTGGAAGTGACTCCCAAATCGAACATCAAATTGTTTGGAAGTGACATCAAATCCAACCTTTCCCAAAAATCACTAATAAACTATAACAAAAAGTGTTACTCCATGATCTGTTTTATGTTAGCTTTAGGACCCTAAAACTTACATAGGGACTCTATTTCTCTGGAGGCTACAGAAGACACACAGAAAAATTTCCTATACCACAAACCTTTTAATCTAAGTAGTCAAAACAAAGGAAAACAAAATCAAACCAATCATCTTTTTTTCTTGTTTCATACAGAGAAATCCCAGCCAGTAGCACCTGCACTGCATTTCCAGAATGGGAAGTGTTGTAGATTTAGCAAAGAACCACCAGCAGTTTGTTGGGTTTTGCATAGCAGTATTTATCTGTTCTGTGGTATTTGTGGCATTCTCTATACTTAGATTGGCAAATGCCACAAATTCCATGGTAAATTTAAACAGTGTGAGTGATAAATGTCAAGCTTTTAATAGCACCCACTGTCCCTCTGTCACCACATGACCCTATTAGGAGATTGCACAATCACTATCTCTGTATAATTTCTTATACAAGAAATAGCCTCACAGCACTTTCAATGGCAAGATATCTGCTTTGTCTGAGCAATGGGGCTCTTTGAATATCTCCTGCAAAAAGAAGAGCCTGCAGGATACTTACTATTCCTGATGATTTCACTTGCTTTTTATTTACAAAAATAAAGTCAGAATGTAGTTTCCTATTTCTGTTAGGTGCCAGTACAATGGACAGAATTCATGATCTTAGCTGAAATGGCAGAAAAAGTTTGATGACAACAGGTGACAATATGTTCCATCAGAAGGAAAAGTCTGCAAAACCGTTGCTGCAGCCATTACAATGCAGAATGCGACACCAGACATCACAAAAGTTTTCTCTGGCCATTTTTTACACTTTTAGCAGTATAGTATCTCTGTGGCATTTTTTGACTGTAGATTGTAAGAAGGAAAGAGTATTTCACATTGTCACTAAAAAATACTTAAGTTCTGATCTCAGAATTCCAAAGTTCTGAGGTTTTCCTCTGAGCACAAAAATAAATCAAGAATTAACTTCTGCCTTAGGAACAAGGCTACAAAATATTCACATTTTTGTCTCACTGAAATCCCTCTGTGATGTTTCTGACCAGAAATATTTTCCTTTCCATTTGCTGTGTGGTACAGACGTGGTCTCTGAAACTTGTTACTGAGTCAGAGATGCCCTTCCATGGCAAAGTTAAAGAGAAGGCTTAGGGAAAAAATTGGTATGCATATATATGCACAAATATGGAAGAATATATTTCAGTGTGCATGTATGTGTCTGTATGTGTATATATATGTATATATATATGCTTCTAATATATACATATAAGAAGTAAAGTGGTTTTCTCTTATGACTTGTTCAGTGGTTTGTCTTTAAAATCTGCTGAGATTTCTAGTTTTGCAAGAACTCTTCTCCTCTCTGACTTATCAGAGAATCAGAGCATTGTAAACACATATATACACACAGAACTAAAGTAGAAAGTTTTCTTGTTTAAGGTTAATGGTTCTTATTCTCTTTAGGTTTGGGGTTTGGTTTTTAATATAAAATAGTGACTGTTTTTGAAGATGGAAGTCTGTGTCTTGGAAATAATTTATATAATCAAAATTAAACATAAATAAGATTTAATGTGAAATTTAGTGTCAGAACTCATCTATTACATGAGGATATGCCTTGCATTCCCTAAATGTTGATTCTTTCTTTGATAGCAGATACTGTAAAATCACTGTGCTTCTGGATGCTGTGGAGGAGCTCCCCACAGCTATTGGCCCAGCAGTACGTGCTTCCCAGACCCTTTCCCTCGCAGAAGGCATCAGCTCCACGTTTCACCTGCTTGCTGTCACACGCAGCTGCAGGGAGATGCAGAGGGGGTACCTGTGTGGCAGGAGTTGCTGTGCTGCTGCATTTCCACTCTCTCTAGAAGAGCTGGAGTTGGAGTTGGAGGCCCCCTCTAAAATTCAGGAGCTCCTTGATTTCCCTTTGAGCACCATTTTTTTTTTTTTTTTTTTTGCAAAAGCATGTCCAGAAGCCACACTGCAACTCCCAATGCATTTGGGATCCTTTGGAAAGAAAGGATGACGTAGCCTTCATTATCATTGACAATGATAATGTCAATGACAATGTTAATCACCCTTTCTGGTGATCTAAACCTGAGGGGCTTAGAGACTCAGAACTAATCTTTAAGCTCTTTCATACTGCCTTGCTACCTTCATCTTGTTTGTACCTTCCCAGACTTATTATATCATTTACATGTTACACAAATCTATGTCAGTAAAGCTTTAAGCTATGCCTCATCCACTTTTTTCTCTGTATGAACAAATATCTCCTGGTAAAAAAAATGTTTCTAAAATACAATTCATCTCATCTACAAGAGCATACTACCCTGCTTTTGGTAGACAACATATATAGTATAGTATCTCTGTGGCACTTTTTCGCTGTAGACTTGCATTTTGTGAATTCTACCTTTATGACGATGGCAACATAAAATTGCCACCAGCTATATTAATTTGTTTTAATGCCTACTATATTAATTTCATTCACTATTATTCACAATGGGCAGCTTAATCATAAATTAAATCCATCTTTTAAATATATAACAGCATTAGAACATTCTTCTAAAAATTAACATTTCTGATTGCTTACTTTTTATGTTTCAGCAATTGTAGCCATCCTCAGGATAAAAAGCCAAGTAATTGGTAGTATATTAACTGCCTGAATTGCTTCTTTCTGAAGGGTAATGAGTGAGATTTAATAATCACTCCATTTTATAGTATTTTATTCTCTTTCTCATATCTTGATAATGACAGAGACTTCTGCCACAGGTTGCTTCAGGGTAGGACAGGATTAAGCTGTTACTGGAAGCAAGCATCATTCTCTGCCCATATACAGTTATCCAAACAGCAGGAGTTTACCTAATTTTTTCTATTTTAGTGTTAGTATTGTAGGTTAATCTGACTGTCACATATATTTAGAGTCACTTGATGTGACTAAGTATAAAACCCTCTCATTCTATATTAAAAAAATTATCACTCTGCAGAATTCAATTATTCAAGCCAAAATTTTTCCTATTAGTGCTACCCCTCAGGCTGACTTTCTTAACGCTTTAGCTAAAACAGCCTTTCAAGAAAAGATTAGTACAAAGTAGACAACTCTATCAAATTTATGAACTTGCTATCAATTTTTTTAAGGAAACTTTAAGCACAAACAAATATCTGAAATATCTCTTTATTTCCTGTAAAAAAAAAAATCCATCTTTTTAAGCAGAATCGCAATGATTCCTTAGCGCACATCTAGTAGAGATACTAAAAGCATTGTATTTTGATGGCAATTGTCAATACTCCTCAAATGCTAACATGCTCATCAGTCTACAAGGAAAGTTTTCTGTAAGGTCTGAGGGTCAGCCAGCAGTGGTAATACCTCAATGCCTTTCAGTCAAAAGCATAAATACTGGGCAGTGTTTTTCTGGCTGCCAGAACTGGCAATAAGATTTTGTCTCAGCTCTTACTGATGTATGTCAGTACTTCTTAATACTATTTAGCCCTTCCTACTGAATAAAGCTTCTTTATGTAGCTTAAAAATCACATCAGAGTAACTTCCACAGAATTCCTTCCTCTCCATTTTACATACAGAGCAGCAAGGAGCTGCAAAGTCAAATAACCAGACGCCCTTCAGTGTGGCAGACAGACCTTTTGCCACATATTCACACTGCTTTTCAAAATATGTGTGCTGAATCTATAATTTGGCTAAACATTTATTCTTGTTCTTCCATTGAAAGGGCATCTCATCAAAAGCTGTGAAGGTTGGCTGGGTTCCTTTAGTCTTCAAATTAATGTCAATTTCTTCATTAGGTGAGGCATTTCAGAGGTGAAGATTGTTTACCCCGGCGATCTTGGGTACAGATATTTTTAAATCTACCTTTTTCAAGGAAATATCCAAAGTAATTTTACCTATCATATGGGTGCTCTGCAGTTAGTTTCTGCATCTCTTTTCACCGTCTTCATTTTGCATGCAAAATGTATAACACATTAATTCTTGTAAAATGTAAACAGAAGGCAAAGTTTAACAGTAGCCTGTTTTATAAGTATTTTGAATCCTAGATTATGACTGAATATTCAATTTTCAATCAATCAATTTATATCTAGCTTTGCTTCCAGAAATACTTATTATAATTCCCCTATTAATGAATTATTAGTTTTCACTGCATTGAGTGGGAATACATCATTTTCAAGGGCCAAATATAGAATAATTACGCTAAAAATTAATGCATCTGGAAAAACTCTGTAAGAAAAGGAAAATGGTAAGGCATTGATACTTTTTTTAGTCCTGTCCTACCTATATGCAAGCACACGATTATTTTGTGCAATCCTTGCTGCTCCTATCCATTTCCACAAACGGTGAGTTACGAGCCCCGGAATGCCTGTGGGAGGAATGTTTCCATCAGTCCTGTAGTCAGTGGCTTCCTTCAGCTCCCTGCTGATGCCCACGAGCCCAGCAGTGAGTCCCTGATCAGAGCTGGGTGTGGTGCCAAGGGCTGCCTGCCATTCCTGACCTGCCAGGCACAGCCAGGCCAGGCAGGCATCCACTGGGGCCGACTTAGCACGCCCTTTGCATACTTGCTTAACATTTTAAGCTCCAATTAGTTGCAATTTATGTCCAGTATCACCCTATTAATTCGCACTAATACCTGAGATAACCTTTCTGCCCAGCCAAATCTTTCAAATTAGCAAGCAAGTCAAGTGAAAAAAGTGCAATGGTTCTAAACAGTGATAAGCAATTTATAGGCAAACATCTGTGTTGCTCAGACATCTGGAAAAGTTCCCATGTTTTCAAGACACAAAAAATTTCTCCATGGTATGAATTTCAGAATATTTACCTTTGGTGGGAACCTTCTTGAGAGCAGTGGAGGCTGTTGACTTTGCCTTAACAGATTCACAGGTTAATAAAGGCCTATTTGCAGCAAAATTTCAATAATACTGTGTGCACTATTAAAATGAGTATTTCACATTTATGTTTAAATGTTCGTATTGTTAAAATTTCATTTTTGTTTGCCTAAAATATTTAAATGAATGTCCATACTGAAAAATGTTTTACGTTATGTTTGTGTTTAAATTTCTTTATATTTCACAATTCCATCCAACTTCTCTGCCCAACCCCAAAAATATCTAGAAATATTTTAATATTGTGATCGTAAGGGGATGGTAGGAAATTACAGTGCTCCCCCAGTAAAACACTTACTAATGGTAAGTAAACTGGGGACAAACATTAAACATATCTTCATCTTTTTGAAAAAATTGTTTCTATATAATTACAGATCACATCTAATGACTATTTTTAATGCCTTTCAAGAAAATAAGAGCAAAGAGGAAGAGAAAGATTCCCAACAAATGTGTAATTTTTTTATTTAACATTGGATTATAAAGTTAACATAAAGTCTTATAATTTCAAACAGCTCGGATGAAACTCACTTAACTGTCAGTAACAGTTTGATACACATTTTAACTGATTTCCTAAATCAAACTTGGGCATATTCCAGTCTGTACATAGCTCAAACTAAGACACTCTCTGGTTCTATTACTTTTATGAAAATGTCCCAGATCATTCTGTACTTCCCTTTTTAGCTACTACTTTTTGAAAAAAAGTCACAGAGCCCAGTTATAAGAAGTCTTGGTGAGGAACACAAATGGCCACGGAAGTGTGCAGTTTATGATTGTAGTATCTGGGTCAAATAGCAAAGAAAGGATAGAAAAGATTAAGGATTAAAAATTGCCTAAGACATATGAATGATGATGTGAAAATAATTGTGATTGTAACAATTCTGGGTTTATACAACAGAAGTTTGATTCCTGCGCATTAATACAATAAAGACTTCACTTCTTTATCTCTGGCTTTGAAGAGATAGGGGAAGATGAGTAAGCTGTCAGTTTCAATTAATGTTTTGTCATAAATATTTATAGCCCATGGAAAACAATTGCATGGCTCTTTATGATTGAGCTAATTATTTATAAATCATATTCTAAATGTATTAACATAATTCTTTTACAGAATCTTTGGCTTTTAATAAATGAATATTAAAATGTCTGGGTTACAATAAATGGGATAGAAGAATCTTTTTAAAATGAATGAGTAAGTATGAGAGGTTTCCTTTCACTTTTTCCACTTACTGGGTCAGCCCTAAGGCTTTTTCTTTATAAGCCTTGAAATATATTGCTTCTTTTGTTCCAAATTTCAAAATTAAAACTATAAAGTGTAAATTGTTACTAACAGAAAACCATGACCTAACACGCATATATCAGTTAGGACATGGATGCAGTAAAAGTATTCATAAGTCTGATGGGAGTTTCCAAATCCCAGGGGTTTAGTCTCATCTTTCTGACTGAAAAATACTTGAAATAAGACAAAAGACAGTATTTTGTAGGTTGCAAGTCCCAGATCTCGTTTATTTATAAAGCAATAAATATTAGAAGCACAAATAAATTGCACGGGTGTGTAAACAAACTGTACAATGACTGAAGAGTTCGGGAAGGTTTGCCAGAAGACTCCAAGAAGCATATTGTCGTCATCCTGAGTGGGAGTAAATTGAGGGGGGAGTGCTTAGAAGCACTTGCGGTGTACAATGGATGGACCAGCCTCATCATACTCCTGTTTGCTGATCCACATTTGCTGGAAGGTGGAAAGAGATGCTAGAATGGAGCCACCAATCCAGACAGAGTACTTGCGTTCAGGAGGAGCAATGATCTAGGATAAAGAAAAGCAACAAAATCCTCATTTCTGAACAGTGAATGTGCATTGTCAATGCTACATACCAGTAGATATTTCCTTAATCAAGTAAAGAACATTTCTATAATGGTATTGATCTTCAGCAGCTCTTAAAATACATGTAATGTATTTAAAAAAAAGCTGTAATTGTATTCTCTTCTAACCAAGATAATTATTCTGATTAAATGGAATTTCTGCTCATCTGCCCATCAGCTCTTGATCTCATTTTTGAGTTGTTCCCACATCCCAGTTTAATGAAGCTGACATTGTCTCCACCTTTATCCGCACTTTATAACACAGAGTCAAGTTCCTCACCTTGATCTTCATAGTGCTAGGAGCCAGGGCAGTGATTTCTTTCTGCATGCGGTCAGCGATGCCAGGGTACATTGTTGTACCACCCGAGAGGACATTGTTAGCGTAGAGGTCCTTGCGGATATCAATATCACACTTCATGATGCTGTTGTAGGTAGTTTCATGGATACCAGCAGATTCCATACCTTGAGGAAAAAAGACAGTAGGCCAGTGAATTATACAAGAGGTCTCCATGAAATGAAACGTTGGCATTCCTGATCATTGCTAACATGAACTTCTTTGGCCCTTTTCTTGTAAAAATGTTTCCTGATTATAAAGTGTTACAGAAAAATATTTAAAAAAGAGAATTACAAAACTAATTTAGAAAGTGAACTTTATTTGTTAGAAAAGGTAAGAATCATAATGCATGTGCAAAGGCAAGAGACTCAAAATATAACAAGTAAGATAACAAGTAGACATATAAGATAAACTCATTTAGTAAATGTCAGTGGAAGAAGGGTATCAAGAACAGAAAACGTGACTGACTATTGGTTTACGTCAGTCTCACTGAAAGCATTAGCTGAATATAGTGAAGACAGCAAATGAAGACAATAAAAATAGTTGAAGTAGAACTAAAGAAGACAATAGTAACTTCTTCAGTCTACCCAAAATGTAGTCTATACCACTCAGAATCATCAAGGCAAGACATAAACGTGACACAGAATTAAGATATTCATACTTGATGGTAAGAAAAAAGAAACAAGAAGCAAGTGGTTGTAGGTTGCATTCCAATTTGTTAATTTTAACAGGTGCTTCCTGAAAGGGCTGACACTAGATCCACAGTAAGAAGTCAGCTGATGAACAACTGCATGTACTACTTGGGACTTAAGAGTGTAACATTTGCTGCATCCGTCAGCTGCGTGCACGACCAGCAAGGCTTACCATCTCGACCATGGCAATGTTAATTAGAGTGTATATAAATACACACACACCTTCACTCCATGTCCTTCCCCTCTCTGACACTTTACTTCTTCATGGAAATAGATACTGTTTCAAGTGTAAGCCTTACAAATACAGCTCTGAAGGCTATTCTTACCATCAGTGACACAGAATCATAAAATGTCTTGAGCTGGAAGGGACCCATAAAGATCACGAAGTCCAACTCCTTAATGATGGTATTGTAACTGTATGTTTTATCATTAAAAAACTGTGACCCTAAAACTTGATCTAAACCTTGCAGCAAGAGCCTGGAACTCAGCTAGTTACCAGATTAGCTCACATCAAGCCCATCTTATAGGAACCAAATGATCTAAATTATTATTCATTCATGTCAGATTTTGTGCCAAATTTAGGTAAGCAGGAAGGGGAGAAGGGCACCTTCCAAATCTTCTGATTCATTCATACCTCCTACAGAAAGGAGAATTTCCTGGGAACACTTACCAATGAAGGATGGCTGGAATAAGGTTTCAGGGCAGCGGAAACGTTCGTTACCAATTGTGATCACTTGACCATCAGGCAATTCATAGCTCTTTTCCAGAGAGGAGGAAGAGGCAGCAGTGGCCATTTCATTCTCAAAGTCCAGTGCAACATAGCACAGTTTCTCTTTGATGTCACGGACAATCTCACGTTCCGCTGTGGATATAGGAGAATCAAATCAAGCTCTGGATAAGCACAACACTAGAGAAGATGGTGGGCCAAGAGAGACGTGAGGGTTTTCACAGCAGGGAAAAGCTGAAGGACTGACCTGTTGTCACAAAGGAGTAGCCACGCTCCGTGAGGATCTTCATGAGGTAGTCAGTCAGATCCCTGCCAGCCAGATCCAGACGCATGATGGCGTGAGGCAAGGCATACCCTTCGTAGATAGGCACATTGTGGGTGACACCATCTCCAGAGTCAAGAACAATACCTGGGAGAGAAATGTCAGAGAGCAGCTGTCATCACCTAGAGAATGCTTAGAGCCCTTACACACAGGACGCAGCAAGAGACACAACAAAATAAAGGATTTTTCAGGCAGTATAAAGTAGCATAATTCTTTTTCAGTCACAAAGATCTTTTCAATTCTTTCTGCCTTTGCTTGCCTGGACATTCGTAAGGGGTGTGAATTTTCACACAGAATAGTTGCTCCACACATACTTTAGGATAATCCATAAAACCTGCCTTCCACCACTACTGTACTGAGCGGTAAGAATATTTGCAATAATGATTGTCTTGCTCTGATAATGGGCATCTTTGGTCCAGTCTAAACCCTTAAACTGGTTTAACACTTTTATGACTGCAGTATCCCTACAGGAATATCTCCTCATTTGCACCACAACAAGCAGTGCCACAGCCAGTTCCATGGTGCCTCTCCAAAAGCAATGCAAATTGTCTGTGGCAAGAACAATGTGGACCTATTTTGTACTGGCTTTTATACTACTGTTATCATTAATAGCTATAAACCAAAAAGACCTATTTTTCTGTAAATTTAATACGTTTTCCTATTTAGAATGGAAAGGAAGGAGAGTTCCTGAAAGGAAACAGAACCTAAACAGTGTTTATTTGTTTGTTTTACCTGTTGTACGACCAGAAGCATACAGGGAGAGGACAGCCTGGATTGCCACGTACATAGCAGGTACGTTGAAGGTCTCAAACATGATCTGGGTCATCTTTTCACGATTAGCTTTAGGGTTCAAGGGGGCTTCTGTGAGCAAAGTAGGGTGTTCCTCAGGGGCCACACGGAGTTCATTGTAGAAAGTGTGGTGCCAGATCTTTTCCATATCATCCCAGTTGGTGATGATGCCGTGTTCAATTGGGTATTTCAAAGTAAGGATACCTCTTTTGCTCTGAGCTTCATCACCCACATAAGAATCTTTTTGACCCATACCAACCATAACACCCTAAGAGAAGAAAACACAGAAAAGCATTATGTGAGGAAGATGACATCACAGAGCCCAAACAACTACATCACAGACAGCTGGCCTGAGGCTGAGTCAGGAGAGGTTTAGGCTGGATATTAGAAAAAGGTTCTTCACCCAGAGGGTGATTGGGCACTGAACAGGCTCCCCAGGGAAGGGGCCACAGCACCAACCCTGACAGGATTCAAGCAGAATTTCAGCAACTGTCTGAGGCACATGGTGTGACTCCCAGGGCTGTCCCATGTAGGACCAGGAATTGGACTTGACGATTCTTGTTGGTCCCATCCAAGTCAAGATATTCTATGATCCTTCAATTCTAACTATCTTATTTTCAAGAAAGGTACTAGCAGTCACACCCCTGAAAGGCTGTTTGCGAAAATAAATTTAACATTATTAAAATATTAAGTCAACAGAATCTGGGGTGTTCTCATAAAATCTTTTTTTCCTTCCATGAGATTAATATATTTTCGCCCATTTATAATACGCCTCTTATATTGATATTCTTTTTTCTTATTTGTTTCTTTCTGATTTCCAAAAATTTGACTGGAAGTAAACTGCGCAATATCATGAGCAGGAAAAGGAGTTTGTAAACAAGACAATACAGAGGGAAACCAGCATTCTACTGATCAGATACTTCATATTACTTTGCAACCTTAGCAGTAATTTATCCAGGATTAAAAAAAAATGTACAATTTTTAAATGTTTTCATTAAAAAACCCATTTTTATGGAGTGTCCTGCCTCGGTCCTGCCTCCGAATTTACCTGGTGCCTCGGGCGACCGACGATGGACGGGAAAACGGCCCTGGGGGCATCGTCCCCGGCAAAGCCCGCCTTGACCAGCCCCGAGCCATTGTCGCACACCAGCGCGGTTGTTTCCTCGTCGTCACACATCTTTGGCAGGAATCACGAACCTGGAAAACAGCGGGGCAGCCGGCTCAGAGCCCCGCGGGCAGCCCGTCCGCGCCCTCCCGCCCGCCATCCCGGGAGCGCGGCCGGCTCGCTGCGGCGGGAGCGGAGCGGGAAATTTGAGCTGTCCCGGAGGATGCTCCACGGCTGCTGGGCAGGGCTCTAAACGGGATCCGTCAGCCGCCTTCTTCTCCGCGCTCTAAAAGCCGCCCCAGCTTGCAAAATGCTCAATGAAGGCGTCATTAGCGGATCCCTCTGGCCGCAGATCGAGAAGGGAGGGAAAGCTTTTTAAATCGCAGGGATGTGTCCGGCCCGGAGCGCGGCGCGGGCGGTGTTCCCGGCAGGAGCAGCGCCAGCCGGGAGCTGCACGGCCCCGGCCCCGGCCGCGCCAGCACGACCGGCGGTGCCTCCCGTCCATCCCTCCCGTGTACTCCATCCCGTCCCGTCCCGTCCCGTCCCACCCAAAGGCTCCCGGCCCGCCCCTCGGCGCTGCGCTACTCACCAGACCAGCACCGGCGGCGGGGGCGCAGCGGAGGAGACCCGGGCTGCTGGCTCGGCGGAGACGCCCCGATTTATACCCCCCGAGGGGCAGCGCGGTGCGGGGCCCGGCGGGCCGGGGCAGCCACCTTCTCCTTATTTGGTCGCTGCCGCGGCCCCGAGCGGCCGCGCAGCCATGAATGGAGCCGGGCCAGCCCCGGCCGCCCGGCCCATGTAAGGCAGGCGCGGGGCAGCGCGGCCCCGGCCGCCGCATGGCCAAATAGGGAGCCCAGCGCAGCCCCCGGGGGTCAGCGCCGGCGGGCAGGGGCTGCGAGGGGCCGGGAAGGGGCCGCAGCCCCGGTCGGCCCCCGCGGTCAGCAGCCGCCAGTGCCCGGCCAGGTGCGGCGCCGCCAACCCGCGATGCTCGGGCTTGGCGGAGGGTGCGAGGGAAGCCGCGCGGGCGTTCTCTCCCACGGCTTTTCATTTTTCCACCGAAAAGAAAAGGCCGGTCGAGTTTCTATTTAATCAACGAGTGACAAGGTTACTTCGGTGCCAACAACTGAGGCTCCTCTCTTGCATGGGGGCGGCATCTGCTCTCCTGTGTTGCCTTAGGAAGGAGCAGTGCACACTCAATTTCTTTTAAACTTTGATGAGCACATGCTATAAAAATCACCCTTTTCTCTGCTTTTGGATGACATCTATAGCGCAAAATGGGATGTGCTCACTTATGTTAATATGCATACACTTAAACTCCTCATCTTTGCTCTTTTAATTCACACAGATCAGTAAGGGATAGTGATATGTCTAGGGCAGAGAACAAGATATGGAAATAGCTTGGACAAAACCCAGCTATGGTATTAATGTAATGTGACAGTTGTTTTCCTGCTTAGTTGTTGAAACATCCACATCGATAATTTGTTGCAGCGGTGGAACCTAGAAAATCCGTGTGTCTTCAGGACTTTTTTTTGTTTGTTAAAAATAGAAAGACTGGAGAGGCATCCCTTGAGTGGGTTTGGCCTGGTATGTGAAAGCAGAGATTGTCAACTCATGTCCCAGAGAAACTCATTATAATGTGGAGTGCAGTGTCCTCCAGGAGCTGATCTTGTAAAGTGCTCCGTGTCTGCCTGTGAAACAATGCTGCGATGCAGCGGGGAGAATTGAGGCTTGGGACAGGAGGAAATGGTGAGATTCAGAGTCAAGAGAGGAACACTCAAGTGGATCAGCTGCTTAAACACAGGTCCAGTTTATGAGATGCCATACAAAGGCTGGCAGACATCACATGGATGTATACATCTTAAATTATGTGGAAGGAAAGAGCTTGTGAATGATACACAACCTGAAGTCTGGGGCTTTGGGAAGTGTTCAGGGAAGAGCAGTCTGCATGGTGGTTTAGCTCGGACAAAGCACAAACAACTGGAAATCCCTATTTTTTTCTAAACTATATCCAAAGGGGGCATCAGAGACCCCCAGACTTTGATTTCTTCTGAAATCAGAGATTGTGGCATCAGTTTCCTTGTTTCTAGCACAATTAATGAGGTGATTAGCTCCACCCCAACCCCAGTTTATCTTGGGTTTGTGCTAAACTACAATCACGGCTCTGAAAGAGATGGTAGCAGCAAAGTTCTTGGATAAGCTCCTGCTTTTCTTTAAGTGCTGCAAGAAAAGAGAACCTGTTCCAGGTGAGACACCATTTTTGTACAGAGTTTTGTATGTTTATTTAATTCATCAGTATATATAAATATATACGCCCATATATATTTTATATGCATGTATTTATCTGTGTGTGTATGCATTTATATATTGCTTTTTTATTTTTCTTAGCTACCTAAGAAAGGCTGTGTAGGACTTTGAAATTCAGTGACCTCAAAAGGTCAAAGCAGCAAAACACTGTGATTCAATGCCTCTGCTCTGGACAAGCTTTGGCTCTTTGTTTGCTTTGTCTTGATGGAAAATCAACCAAAATCAATACTGGTGGGATAAGGAGCCCAAGCAAGAATATATTTATCTAAATTGATCAGGCCCACATAACAGACACTTGGAAATTCTTTGGTAATAGTGATGCCTGTTTATACAAGAATTCATACAGATGCAGGGATTTCTAAGCATATACACCCTGGCACAGAGCACTTTTTCAAAGAAAAAAATATCACCATATGCTGCTTTCAATTTTTAAAAAGTCAGCATATTTTACCCAATGGTAAGTTGCCATATATAGTTTAAATCTGTTTATTTTTTTCCCTAGCACATCTTTTCTACAGAAACCATATAATGTGAGGGATTGACCAGCTTTGCCAGCACTAAGATTAGTTTACAGTGTTATCTCAGCTGTTGCTTCGCTCAGAGGTGTTGCAGTATTTACATAGAAGTCCACTGCTGATAGCTGCATTGAATTCCTCCCCAATCAGACCCTCTCTGACACATCCTACATTCCCTCTGGCTAGGGAGAGACTCTCCTGAAACTGAGACAGAGCCAGCTCTCACTGAAAAATCTATGAAACACTTTGTTTTTTCTTGTTTACTGCCAAACTAAATTTTTGCTCTCTGCACTATCTCTTCAAGTTTTACATTTCTAATCCAGCAGGACTCACAGTTAGCATCCTGGTCCATTTGAGAACTCATCAATCCACACACCAACTCACTCCCATATATTGCAAGGTCAAATGAAAAGGGCACCACACAACATACATAATTCCAAAATATCATCTCCTTCCTTGTAGCCACTTGAAAATTGCCCAGCTAAAGTTATTCCTTGGGCCAAAATAATTCTGCTTTCTGCAATGAAGTGTCATAACAGGCTTGAGTAAACCAGAGAAGGAAAAACCTACTGAGGTATGTTATGCAATGTCATATACAGGAATAACTCTCCTGCAGCTCTGGCTGACCAGGCTCCACATGCTGTGTACACTTCTCATGACTTGGCTGTTGGGAGTGACCCCAGGGACAGGGGAAACACAGGCAGTGCACAGTGCTGGAGAGCACACAGATCTGCATGGACGTGATCTGCATGTCCCTACAACAGCCTGAACACACAGGAGCATGAAACCTCAATGTGTGTGATTATCAATAGGAGAGAAAAATTAAATACATGTATGTCTGTGTGTATATATATAGAGAGATGTGTATATATATAGGAGACACATGCATATGGGCAATACTGAATGTGTTGTTCAACCAACAAGACACTGTTGTGGCTGCAGCCAAAATGAGAACATGAGTCCTTATATCTGCATGGTAAAAATGTGAACAAAAACATCACACTGTGATCTTATGATGCCTAGAAATCCTCACAACTGCTATTCAGCTTTTGACTAAAAAACAAAAAATACAAAAGCTTAAAAATATAGCCATGATTCTTTAAAAGATTTAAAGCCTAGAACACTTATTACAACAGACTTCAGATTATTTACAGTATTTAACAATGCATTCAGAAATTGCAAATGTGTAGAATTGGATCCTCTCTGTATTTTTAGTTGAGCCTTTCCTTTATTTTTTTTTCTGCAAATTTCCCAATAAAATCAACAAATTTTTCATAATATACCAAACAATCTTATATACAGTATATCCTGACCTATCAGATTCTACAGCAACTTCTCACTTAAAATCTGCTCTTTCTAAATCCAATGGATGTTGACATATAAAATCTGTCCTAGCACAGAGCCAAATGTTACCTCTCTTAAGCCTCAGGCCAGTGTAGTCTTTGAAAGAAACTTAACATTTTCAAGAATAAGAAGCAAATGCCATTCTGACGGTTTTCTTTTGTCTCTTTTGTCTCACAACAGCTGTTTGGAGCTATATGGTCTTTAGAAATATAGGCAGCATTGCAGCAGAGTCTTGTTGATGGGCAGAAGTCCTGATGAGATAAGAATGCCAAACATGCAATATATGATGAAAATCACTGTCATGAAGGAGTCACTGTCATGAAGGAGCCATGTGTTGTTATCAATGTCTGTGCAGTTATGAATCTCCCTGTGAATGCAGGCATACCGAGAGAAGCCAGAGAAGACAGTTCTGCAGTCACCACAAGTCTGAAATTATTCCCTATGAAACTACTGAAGTCTTGAACCTTCCAAGTGGGAAATCTTTCTCCTAGAAGAGTCTCCCACTTTAATAATTACATTGTCATACAGAGAATTCACTGGGTGTTCCCTTTTCTTAGTTATGTCTCATCCACCCCAGTACTAGCCCATGTTTCATGCCTTATATATTCCTTGTCTCCTCAGCATTTAAACCCTTCACATAATTGCAGGCTCTTATCATCTCCCTGCGAGTCTCTCTCACTCACTCATGTGCTGCTGCACTTCTATAATTAACCTGAAACATCTTAAGTGTGCGCTGAAAGGGTGAAATGATGGGGTGGGCGCTGGGAGTCAGACGTGCAGCTGAAACATCTTGTCACAAAGCCGAGCGGTTTAGCCACGGGCAGCCTACGTGGAGGTGAGTGGCAGCCAAAGAGTTTGTTCTTCTGAGCCTCTCCCTCTCCAGGAGTATTATTTGCCATATGTCAGTTCCAAAGAAAGGATGGGATTCTTACACCCATTCTGCAGCTTTCAGTGAGGAAAAGCTGAGAGAATTGGGAGTGCTCAGCCTGGAAAAAGGAAGGCTTGGGGGTGACCTAATTGTGGCCTTCCAGTACCTGCAAGTAGCCTACAAGAAAAATGGAGAGGGACTTCTTAAAAGGACCTGGAGTGACAGGGCAGGGGGGAATACCTTCAAATTGAAAGAGACTAGATTTAGATTAGATGTTAGGAAGAAATTATTTTAATTTGAAACTAAAGGACTCTGAATCTACCAGCTGCTCCTAAGTAAGGTGAGAGCATCCAGATTGTTTCTCAGCTGCCTTTTCCTTCTCCAGAATCAGACAGATGTCTCATGATTACCACAAAAGCAGCAATTTAACAGTCTTTTTAAATTGGATTCTCACTAAAGAATTACCTTTTAATAGAGGAAACCATCAAATACTTTCTTTTCTCTTAACCTTTTTATATGCATTTGGTTATACCGTGTGTGAAAGCAGGAGGACCAACATTTCTTAATCTGCATAGGCTAAGGAGAGAAGGAAGTGATGCTTTACAGATGAGCGCTTCAGCAGGATGAAGTCACACTGGAAATCAGCAGTTTCTGTATGAATTGAATCCTACTCCTGAAGACCAGTTCTGCCATTGAATAAGAAGCACTCCATTGCTCTCAGATATGAGTACATAAGATTTTCAGAATCTGTGGTGTTTGCAGAGAGTTGGCTTTGCCACAGCTCACAGATACATCTTTGTGAAGAAAAGTTGTGTTACAAGACCCATGGATCCTGCTGGTGCTATAAGGAACACAAAGATATTTGATGAGTCTCATAAAATTGTGATGGTTCCTACATACAATTTTGCTAAGCTGTAAGATGATTTAGATAAAAAAATCTCAGTTATTAACAGAGGGTGTAGCTGCACTGTGTTACATGGAGTTGAAGTAAGTGCATTCAGGTGTAGAACTGGATGATGCAGAGACTGCTTGGAACTTTCTGTAAAAATTATCTTGCTAAAAAACCAAACCTCCATCAAAGTACATTTATCCCAGCAGTTTGTTACTCCATTTTTCAAAGAATGCTCTCAAGTCACCTCATTTTACTTTCTTACAGTTTAAAAAATTTCACAAAGCTACAGATTTACTTCACGGAAAAACACTATCTGAATTACGAAAAAAAAGTTTATTTGATGGGAACTATTTTTTCCCAAATTTTGTTTCTAAGTATTTTGATATTTTTGTTCCCCAGACAAATTCAGTAGAAAATTTATTTTTCTCTCACTGTTTTCAAAAGATGAAAAATTAATAATAAAGAATAATAATTATTAATAATAAATGCAGCAGTTTATTAAGCAAAGCTAAATTTCTGATAACCAAAATGAAAATTCTCTGGAATCTTGCTGACCATTAGATTCCCTTGAAAATTGAGCAATTAGCAATTAAGCAACTGGCTACAAGATTGAAGAAGCTTCCACAACGTTACCTTATAAAGAGAGTCTATGTAATAGAAAACCAAAATCTTGTAAGAGTAAACTGATATATTGTGTATTGTATGTAAATTCAAATATTTTATGTATGTAAATTCAAATATTTTGTATTGTGGTTGCATATCATGTTACACATGCAAATTTTATTCAACTTTTCCCATTTTTTCTCCTTATGCCTAGTAAGAGAGAGAGAAAGATTGAGAGAGAAAGCATAATTCAAAAATCTACTTGTACCAGGGAAGGAATGGTTATGTAATATGGGTTCCATTTCCTGAATTTTCACTCAACCACTGGAACACAAATTTTGCTTTCACAGAGAACTGATAATATGGCTGCATTTTTTGTGCAGGTAGGCTTAGGCTTTTTACCAGATTTTATCAATAGTTACATGCATAGCGTGTTTTATAAAGAACACCCAAATATTTACAAAATCCATGTCCTACAGTGAGCTGTTTTCAGTAATGCAATCTTAATTCCAATCCAGAATTTCCATAATATATTCAGTATAACTAATAAGAATCCATAGCAGACTGACATTTTTCATTTTACCAATAAAATATATGTGCAACATTTTAACAGTACTGACAGACTTTTAACATCTCAGACAGCATTTATTGAGTTACTCCTACTGAGTTCCTACAGGCTAAGAAAACCAATACCACAACAAAAAAACAGAGCAAAACCACATTTAAAATCATTATAGAATGCTTGGTGACGGAAACAATCCCAGTGGACTAAAAGGGGATTACATTCAGGGTTTAATAATTTTCTAAATAGTATTCTAGAATGACAGTGGGAAATATTTTCTACCAGTACTTATTTTGTCACTTATTTATTCAAAGTCCCAACTACAGAAAAAAAATGTCAGGGTGTCCCTCATTTTTCTTGCTAAAAAGCCCTGTTTTATACAAGACTAAGCATTTGTCAAGATTTCATTGACATGATAAAAAACGAGGCATTTCTGAGTTAACTGTAGAACAGAAAACTGGATTTCCAAGGTATTGGAATACTTTATTCAAGGTACTGTCATCCTTAACATAGGAAGTTATGTTACTGGCTCATCAAACTTAGTAATTATTTATGCTTGCTACAGAGGTATCTAAAATACAAATTTCAATTAGTAGTTTGTATAAAGTTGTCCAGTATGTACTGCAGGTAGGAGTTGTAGACAGCAGCATGAGAATTTTCCATTTAAAATGCTGTTAAGGCATAGCTAAAATTTCTATTGATTGTCATTCATCCAGTAAAGAATTGACTACAGGAACTATTCTAAGCTTGGGAACAATGATCCATGATCCATTGCAGGTGGGGGTTTGAATAATTGCAAAACCCTGGGAAACTTCTGGGAAAAAAAGGTTAAAAGGTTAAAAATTGAAAGGTTAAATGCCGATTCAAGGAGCAGGTAATCTACCTAAAATCTCAGTAATTCAAGATCAGAGAAAGTACCAGATGGAATACAGTAAAATCTCACAGGCAAAAATTCATCATTTAAGTCATTTGGGGAAAGCCTTGCTGAAAACATGGTTTTAATATGTTGCCTTAAGCATAGTAGATGTTCAGGGGAAAAAAAGAAAGGCCAATTCAATGGTTCATGAAGCAATTATTTCCCCATAAAATATTTTTGAAAATAATATACATTGTACAACCAAAGGCAGGAACCACAAGGAAAATCTAAATACTTTGCAAAATGGTATCTAAACTACCAGGTTGCCAGGGCAACTACAAGGTTGCCCTCAGAGGAAAGGCTGTCATGATGAGCATTTTGTTCCCAGTGCCAAATGTCTTGGCTTGGATTGTACTGTCTTCATGACATAGCTTGACATGAAAAAAAATTCAAATATATCATACTGCATTTCAAAATGAGATAAAATGGCCTTAAAACAAATGATTCAGCAAAAAGTAGTAAAAAAGAGCAGTTTCTTGCTGAGGGTTCCAAGCCATCTCACATATTGCAGGTGGAACCAAGACCCCTATGCCAATTCTCTAGACTCCTGCTGAGTGAGAGGCAGCTGAGAATTAGGTATGCAGCACCCCCAGCTTTCCTTACATTTAGCACAAAACACCTATTTTTTTGAAAGCAACAATTAAAATCTATGATGCATTCAAAAAAGATACCATTTTAAAGCTAAAGGCCTTAAATACAAGAATCTCCTCTGAAATGTAAATTCTGTTAAAGCTTTTGGAAACTGAAAAGAAATACTTTGTATTCTGTAAGACTCATCTGCATTGTTTCCTTTTTGTGTCATTCATAGTCAAGCTGATTCCCAGTGAGGACCCTAGGACAGCTCAGATGGAAGCTGTCTAAATGGCTGCTGTAAAAATTAAACCATTGCACTCAGAATGCAGGTTATAAGTACTCCAGTCCAAGAAAAATGGGAATTAACTCCAGGAAATTCAGAAGCATGATATGTTTGAGAGAAAATCTTTAGAAGAAAGCTTAAGGAGTTCATAAAAACTGCACCAAAATTCTTAATAGACTCTCACTGAATTTATTTGCTTTGGAATAAGCCCAAAGAGAATCGTTTAGGTGTATTTCTTTCCTATCAAATTAAGAAGGACACAACAACTATTTATAGTTATATAGAAGGCATAAATTCCCAAGGATAAAGAAATATTTGTTTGTAGAAATATAACTAGCATGTTTGCTCTGGTCATTAAATATGAATCACTGTGTAGCCTACAGAGCTGTTAATTTAGGTTGTCACCTTCAAAGGATACTGGGAGAGTTCAAACCACAGCAGAAAGTGGACTATTCCTGTTGAACTAAGCAGCTGACATTATTTTGCTGAGTCAATTTCCATAACACCAGGAAGAAGATACATTTCCATGCAAGCATAAAATAAATTAAGATTAAATAGATAATAGGATGAATATTGAAAATATCATGTCTAAATATACTCTGAAAATTCCAGTTGGCCTGGGAGCAGATACACTAGGAAGTTTTCATACAAACTGATGTTTCAAAGCCTGAACATTAAGAGAAAAAGATAGAATATGCACTGTAATGACATTCTTGGGCTAGCTAACAGCCTGCCTCTGTCCTAAAGTCAGTAGTTCTCTGGCTCTTCAGAGGTCTTCTGGTCTGATATAACTATGGTGTTCATGCTTCTTAGTGAATTTTACATTCCCAAAACTCCTGTGAGGCTTCCATGCATAAAGCAATGAGATACAGGTTAAATGATTTATTGGTAAACAAATTGTTTATCAACCCAAAATAGGAAAAAATATTCTTAGAAGTACCACTCCACTGTTTTATGCATCAGTCCTACAGTCCTCAAATTTTCTATGTATCCCCCATTCCTTCGAGGGTGTTGGGGGATGCAGTTTTGCAGATGACTTTAACATGATGGCATAGTTGTCAGCATGAGGAAACTCCTTTGCTCAGCCATGTTTTCCAAGCTGATCTTCTTGAGAGCCCTGGAAAGTTCTGCTGCTTTCAGCAGTTATACCCACCTGAAGCCAAAGAGCAGTAAGATTCTGCCTTCAATTATTAATAAAAAGGAAACTAAATACTGGAGGCCTTACCTTTAGGAAAAATATCTCTGCATTATTCAAATGAAAAAAAAAAATCTTTAGCACAGAAACACAAGGGGTTTGAAAATCACAGCTTAACATATATTCTTGGTTTACCTCCTAGTTCTGGAACTGCTGGGAGAATGTAGTTGGATATAAAAATGTCACTGCTAGCAAAACAACCTGTATGATATCATGAGAGATTAATTACTTAGCATGGAAAAAAACATGTGAGATAGGTGGACTCTAAAAGGAAGACTGAAGAAATTATCCTAGAAATTTGAGTTAGGGAAAAGAATGTTAGAAAAGGTAAATTCTGTGGGGTCCAAGTGGGATGCAAGGACCAAAGGGGGTGCACAAGACAATCCACTGGGGTGCAGGAAGAACATATTCATTGTACCATTATTAGATAAGATAAAAAACATTTTTAAAATTGTTTTTGTTTAATCTTTATCTCATTCAGTCTCTAATTTTTTTTTAATAGGTTTTATAGTGTACGAAATGTGTTATTACAGTAGCATTCATGCATAAGTTATACATTAATAAATATACATAGATTGGATGTGCTCACTTAAAATTTTTACTGACAGAGGTGTGCAATCAAAAAAATTTGGAGACCACCAGCCTGGAACACTTAATGCTGGAAGCCCATTCCAACTAGGAAACAATAAACAATAGGATGTAGTCCAAAAATCTGATCAAGGATGGCTGAACAAGAAAACTTAATAACATAAGGTTTAACAGACTGTGATCCAAAAAACACAACAAAAAACCAAAGCACCGCAACACAAAACAAAATGCAACAACCCCTAAAGACATACTCAGCACAAGGAATGCTACAATTGCTATGTCAGGCATAAAAGCAGCTTTTTTAAATATAAAAGGGACTTTAAAAAAGTAAAGTGTGTAATGGAGAAGGTAGAAAATATAAAAAAGGAAAATATAGTATCTATTTAAAAATCTCAAATTTTTAAAAAATAAAATTAAAATCTTACATGTAAAAAAAAAAGAAGAGGCAAATTACAATGAACTAAAAAAAAACCCAGTAAAAATAGGAAAAATAGAGGAAAGACTTAAAGAGACTTAAGATGGATAGTACATTAGGAGTGAAAGGGAAGGGAGGCTACTCTGACCGACATTCACATCTGAATTGATTGGTGGGCTCCAAAACTCATTGCAATCCAAAAGTTTTTGAGCAATTACCTGCTAATTTTTTATTCGAGGAGAGGGAAGAGCAAATTAAAGAGGTGCTCACATAGATCACTCAACATTCTCATTCCCAGTCTATGTCTCCCAAATTCTCCTGGGACCCTGGGCCACAGACACAGCCTTGTCCCGTCGGTGCCCCGTGGGTGTGTAACTGGGAGTGTGACAGAAGTGACACAAAGAGCCAACCAGGTGCTGCTCCAGTGCTCCCAAGCAGCACCTGCCAGGCTTGAGTAGCTAAAAGACGTCTGTGCATTGGAGGTTCCATTTTACCAGCCAGTGCAATCGCTGTTGGAAGTCACACAGCAACATTTGTGATTGAGAAGGAGATCTAATTACAAGATTGATTTTTAGAAAGTGGACTTCTATGCAGAGCAAAAATTAACACATACAGGTATTTCAAAATATCTGATTTTCAACAAAATTCTGCTTTTTCAGAAGTTTTTCTCAATTCTGTTTGATCATTATGGAGCTGTAAAAGAGGGAGAAAAGAGAAAATATCTGAGTCATCCTGTCTGTGCTAAATAAGTAAAAAAAAAATATGCTTTCATTCCAACACTTAAAAACCAACCTACAGGGAGTCCCTCACATGAACCACGCACTAAGTTTTGGGTTTGAGTTTGGATGTACTTTCTCTTATTTTTAATATCAAAATCACATACCGCGCCCAATCTAAATCTCATATTTCCACCTGATGTGTTAACATGAATGTAAGATGAATGTTTAAGTTTTATCTGTCTGCTCTGCCCTACCAGAATTCACAGCTCCCATGTTAATACGCAGGGGAAGTTAAATGTTTCAAGGAACAGAATCAGCAAAAAAACCCCCCAGTGAATCACCTCAGTCAGCATTGTGTATTCTCTGATCCTATCCTCTAAAATATTAAATTTCTCCTGTGTATCATCACCCAATTCAGCATAAGATGATGCTTGAAGATTGAGGCTAAATGAGGACAAGGGTATTTCTGAAATACCATTCATCTTCAAAGCTAGATGCTCTTTTTTGCCAATTTTCAATATTCACAGCCTGAAACCACTTTCTAAAGGCTAAAAAATGCATCAGTTATGGCCAACTTTATTTTCCGAAGGCTTTTTAATTGCAGTAGCTTATTCATAAATAGCTTGTTCTCAAATAGTGTATGTAATCCTTTTGTGTTCCTACTGAGGTAGAAATACATATCACTGCCTCTCAGAGCCAAGCTCAAGGCAATTCTAGACAGAAGCTCTTACAAGAGTAATCATGGATAGCTGCTGTACACAGGATTGAATCTCTTACTATACCCTGATGATTCAGTGCATCATCAAAAAGAGGTAATATTTGAGATATCAAGAGAGATATTTGGGGGTTGTTTCTCTATCCTTCCCTTTCAGTAGCTTAAAAGTAACTGCATTACATAAATACTGAAAACAGCCTTGGAGATGGCTCTCTAAGCTGTCGGCAGGAGAAGATGGACTCTGGTTTCCTCAGGCATTTTCCTGCGCTCTTCTTCACCACAGAGTTTTCCAAAGGACCTGCAGAACAAGAGGGTACATTAATCTCCACATATGAAAAGCTCTGGAATAGGTTTGAATAAAATTAAAGTCTGAAGCATCACACCCATAGCACATCCCTGTAGTGATACCAAAACCCCTGCTGAAGAGAATATTTGCAGTCATTTAACTTCTACATAACCACTAAGAGAAACATTCCTTACTTTAGATTCTTGACTTTGTAGGCATGGTATACTTTCACTGAATTGTCTTTGCACAAAGTCTTCAGGGAGATTTAAAAAAGGAAGCTGAAATTCAGAAGTGACATCCTATAGCAACATAATGCTTTTTCCTCAGTGAGGTTTGGGTCTTTACTTTCACCAATATTACTGTCACAGTAATATATGTGTTTTCCACAACCTTGTTGGACATAAGTACCATTCCTGGGTGCATTGTTTTCCTCTAAATCTTTCAAAAACATCTCATCAGCCCTATAACTGTTACATGACTTTTGAGGGTTCCTCAGGGTGAGAGAGTTAGACAAGAATCTTGCTTCATGATCAGAAGGCTGGATTTATTAATATATGATATATATGATACATTATGACTATACTAAACAGAATAGAGAGAGAAGTTGCAGAAGCTGCTAAGCTAAGAATAGAATAGGAATCTAGCAAAAAGAGAGCTCTCTGTCAATCTGTTCCCGAGAGCTTGGTCCTGTGATTGGCCCTTAATTGTGAACATGGAACATGAGCCAATCACAGGTGCACCTATTGCATTCCACACCAGCAGATAATTATTGTTGACATTCTCTTTCTGGGGCCTCAGCTTCCCAGAAGAGGAAAATTCCTAAAAGAAAGGATCTTTATGAAAAAATGTCTGTGACATATAACCTCATTCTTTCTGTTACATTCAAGTCTACCTCCATCTTGGCTGCCCTATCCCCCTGTTTTCAATCTTTTCTAATTAATTATGTTTTGACACTGAGTTCAAAACCTGATAAATGCATATATATCTACCTTTTCCAAGTAAGCTACCTTCTGAAAGTACACGGTATCATTACTCAGTTTCACTACAATAGCTTCCATTGTATATTTTAGGAGACAAAACCTCTGGATTGTTAAGGTTTCTGTGACATGCTCAAGAGAAAGGTTGTTCATACCTGAAAAACAAAGATTAACAGAGTAAACTCTGAAATGCACCAGCCTGCAGCTGGGAGCTGCTGTGATGCAGAGCTGCCTGGCATTGCATGCACCGTGAGCACGCTGCCTCCGCAGCAGCGCTGCGCCCTTCAGCGACACTGCGCTTCCTTCATCAGCTCCTGCTGAGCCAAGGGACGAGAAGGGAATCCAGGGAGGGCGCACAGGGCTGCACCTATGGGCCAGCCAAGAAACACCAGCAGAATAAGGCATGAGGCAAAATAATCTCCTTGATATGCAGATGGCAGTGGTTTCTGCCATCTGAAACCACTGACGTGGAAAAGAAGAGTTGATTTGGACTGTGAGTGCCTATAGAGATATATAGATAGACCTCTTTTGTTTGATTTTATTTTTTTTTTAGGGAGGAAGTGAAAGATATTTTCAGCCAAGAAAGATCTGTTTCCTCTATTTAACAAAATTCTAATTCAAAAAATACCAAGTCACACATGACTTTTGGTGTTTCCTCCTGAGGAAGAAAGGAAAATACCAGAGCCACTTTAATGAGTAGCATTCTAGAGCAGAATGAATTAGATGCAAACTTTTAACACAGCTCTACAAAGATAAGTTTCAATGTCCCTTCAGTGCATGATAAAATATGGCTATAGATGAAAAATGAAATTAATATATGGAAGACAATACATTTGGAATATAATACATTATTAAAATCCGAAGAATAAGGCTATGGCTAGTCCGTAAAGCTCAGAATATTGCAGGCTGACAGCATTGCTTATTTTCTGGCTTAACAAGGAATAGGTTGCACACAACCAACCAGTAGCAGGTTAATTAAGTTTGCATATCTGCTGGTTCTTTTCATTATCACCTACTCCCTGTGATGAGCTTTGAGACTATGTGCTTTATTTAACAGATCCATCAAGCCTATTATCCACTAAGAATATTAACAGCTATCTCCCCAGTGACTGAGATGTGTTGTGGGCTGTCGGAGTATTTTATTTCTGCCTTGCTCATTCTTTCAGCAGACTGGAAAATTGCAGATATATTTATGATAACACCACACAATTGAAAACGCAACCTGCCATTTTCTGATGGTCTTGTGAGAGGTTCAAAAACTAACTAAACCTAAAAAAAGGATGCAATGGAAAAATAAAACATCATATCTAAAATACTGAGACATTTCTCAATGTTTCATTTTTAATAATTCATAATTGAGATTTCATGGAAAAAATACAAGCTTCTTTTAAAATTAGAATCCAAGAACTCTGTGCAATCTTGGTTATCAGATGACTGCTGTTAACTAGTTATATATACAAGGTGATAAAGGTGTTAAACATCAGGGAGAGAGAAAGAGAAGCAAAAGTTGGGGTAGTAAAAAGTAGTATTTCTCAGTCTAATGAGAGATAACTGGATATAGTACAGTATTATTGAGTTAAACAGATTGCTGTAATTCTGATGTTAATGAATTACATGAACAACACACAGGGAGCACCTCTTTAAAATCATGACAAAGTAAACAGTGACATGGAAAATAAGAGTATCTCTGGGTGTAGGGGCAACATACATAGTTCCATTTCTTCAGACAAGTTCTGCTTATAAACCATTTAAAATATGATCAGAAAGAATGCTTTCTTGAACGGTATAGCTTTACCTAGAGAGTGTTGCTCGTGGGCAAATTTCATAGCAATCACACTGATCATACTAACACAATCACAAAATCTAACATGCTAATCTAACTAACATACTAATGCAGTTTTCATCATTCCTGTTAATGAAAATGGACCAAAGAAGGGCTCAAAGATCAGAAGGTGTGGATTAACTAGCTGAATTTTTAGTGCCTTATGATATCATACTGTAAAGTACACAAATTTATCAATTATGAGTAAAACCAGAAAAATATATGGGAAACAGCCTTCCTTACCTTGAAAAATTGGAAAAATGTTCTTCCCCCAGAGGGTGGTTGGGCACTGGATCAGGCTCCCCAGGGAAGGGGTCACAGCCCCAAACCTGACAGAGTTCAAGAAATGTTTGGAAAATGCTCTCAGGCACAGGGGGTGACCCTTGGGGATGGGGCTGTGCAGGGCCAGGATCTGGACTCAGTGATCCTTGTGGGGCCCTTTCAACCCAAATATTCTGTGATTCTGTGATTTTGGTACAGGCACACCAGAGAAACAGGAAACAGCCAGACAGGGAGGAAAACATGGCCCAAAACCCCTGCATGAAAGTTTCTGATTTATTCATCATACAAGCACTTTCTAAAATCCTCCAATTAACTTGTCTTTGCCATCATTTTGCTAGATGACAAGAGCATTCTATGGCTTCCAGGGAATGTTCAGTCTGTATTTCTGTTAGCAGATTTGGTAATTTTTTAAAAGGCATTTAACAAATGTTTTTGTATAGACACCTTTTTTATAATTCAACAATGTTTATGCTTCAGAAAATTCTGCTAAAATTCACTTAGACTATATTAAATCACATCAGAGTGAAATGCTGTAAGATACTCTAAGTAATTTTCTTCTTGTGGAGACATCTCAAAGAAAGTGTCTGCCACAAAATGAGTTGAGCATTTAGTTTAACAAAACATCTTATAGTCAATGTAAATAATGTTGATTTGAACTATGTCAACTTTTTTTTTTTTCACAGTGTATATGAAGAAGTCAGGTTTTTTCCATAAATTTATTCCATCACTGAAGTTGCAAAACAAATATTTTTGTTGAAAATCTAAGTATATGTATGTCATGATATTCACAGTTAAAATGCTACTGGCAAGCCTGACAGCTTGTCAGCTGAAATTTTAAACACACAGTCAACTTAAGCAAAATAACAAATTAAAATAAAGAAAATGCACTGGACACAGCAAAATAATGGCACTGTACCTTCAGTCTCATATTTGCTGAACAGGCCCTAAACACTAATTTGGAGATGGTCTGAATCTTTTCTTGCAATCAAAAACAAACAAACCCTTCACTCTGAACATGTACACACAGGAAAAAAATTGCAAATTGCTGTCTAATTTCTGATTGCTTTTCCTAAACAATTAAATAGCTAATTAAATCTGTCTTCAAAGTTCTCAGTTATGAATATATTTACGATGTCCAAATCTGCGAACAAGAGAAGAAAATACAGTCTGTTTTGTTCTATTGGGTGAGGGGGTTCCCTATTTTAAACAGATTTTACAAGGGCATGTGAAATGGTGATAGTCAAAAAAATTTAATGCAAACATTATGAACACATTCAAGTCTTTTCACAGAATTACCCAAAAGATTGTTATAAATAATTGTTCCTTGTCTTCAAGATTGCTGATTTGAAAAGATTCTGATACCCATAACAGCATAGAGGTAGATCTGAAAGGAAAAACCCCTATCCAAACCAAAACTTTTGTGAATACAACAGCATGTAAACATCAAAATCAAAACCCATTACCTGAAAACCTGCACATATCTCCTACCTAATGCAACAGGGTTGTGTGGCTTAGGAGACAGTTTGATGTGCATGGCTGACATTGTCAGGCAGTGGCAGTTTGACACTTCAGTGTTACAGTTGCTCTTATAAACCTTTTACAGATTTCTGCTTATGAACAAATTCTTTCTTTTTTCACGTTAATCTCTCAGAGACTCACCTTGTGTCTTTCCCTTCAACTGTGAGTTGAATGTGGCCCTACCTAGAGTGCAAAAATCTGTAAAACCCATTCAGCAAAGTTTCCAAGCTGAGAAGTTCCTATCAACAGCAAACTGAGGCAGAAGGCAGAGGGGAGGAGAAAATTCCCATTAAGGCTTTTCTGGTTGGCTTGAGGAAGAGAGCTGGCTCTGCAGGCATCAGTGTGAAAACAGCAGCAAACACAGTTGCCTTTTGCTTCTCAAAGGAGAAAAGTAGCCTAAGGTGCAGACAGGTGCCAGCTGGGAAAATATTTTATCAAAGCAGATGTATTTATAGCTCATTTACAAGATGTTGCCAGAAGAAACAAGGAGCTGTTGCAACATTCATAAATTAAAGCTAAACCACTGAGGTACACATTTAGCTCACTGCCACACATTACTGGGCATCTCCTCTTGCTGTGCTTAGGGCATATTATGCACCTCTGATCAAATGCATAATAATTAGCTTGTACCTATTGCCTTTCAGGTCCCAGTTACTCACATCTATGTAACCCGTTATGAAAAGGTTTGGCTAGCAATTTTTAGGACAAATTTATATATGGGTAAATTTAGCATATTTCTCTCAGGTTTAGGAGAATCAAGATAAAGAGTTTTGATCAAAAGCCTCATTAGCTTGGGTGAAACATGCTTTCCTCTAGTACTCTCCTTTCCTGGCATAATTCCAAAATGTAAGAGAGGGATTGTCTTCTCTTGCCTTCTTCACACCTCCTCTGTGGTAGAGAAGCATTAGCAATAACATGCATTGGCCCTTTATTCCACTGTATTCATTTTGGAACACTGTAAGGCATAATTTCTAAATGTAATAAAATAGAATAACTTTAAACTTGCAGGATAAACCCTTTTATGTTGTTTAAATTGAAAGGCTTTTTGCATATTTACATATGAAGAAAGCATATTTACTCAGTTCCTTAAAATGAAATAGTATCAAAAAGCTGGTTTAAACTAATAATTTACAAAATAGGCTTTACCTTATATTTATATGAAATCTCAGGCTTCATACTGGCAAAACTGAACACATTTGTGAAAACAGTAAGAAATTCTCTTTAGAATCAGCTTGATATAAATTTACCACTACAGAAGGTCTGCATGTGTACTTGCACTGATATTTGTGTTTCGATAGATAAAAATTTAAAGCATTATGCCCGCTGTGTTTGCTCAGTATTTGTCTCCAGTGCACAGGGGCTGTTTCAGCTCAGAGTCAGGCAGGTACTGAGCACTGGGATGAGTCAGGAGCAGCAGCTGCGCTCCGTGTCTGCTCTCATCGCGCAGCTCAGACTGACAGAGCGCCGGTGGGGGAGCGCTGCGGGAGCAGGGAGCAATCTAGGACAACTGTCCCATCACTGAGCTATCTGTGCATGCAGGAACAAGATTAGCTCATAGGACACTAGAGATCAAATGAGATAAAGGACTGAGCCTGTGAAAATTTCTTAGCATTTCTTAGCTCTGAGTAAAACTAGCAGGTGCCTCAAACATGGACAGAGTGGGCAAGGAAAGAAAAAGTATGATACTACATCTTCTACCAGGACAGGAAGGCAGGGCTTTTGGGACAATTCCGATAGCTTGAACTTTATGAAGGTTATAGTGAATCACCCACTTCTGCACAGAGATTGGCCATTTTTCAAAACTGGGGCACAAGTGGTTGTGCAGGAATGGTTCAATATTCAAACCTATTTGACCAGAGCTGGTCATAGTTTGATGTCTTCATTTTGTGTGAAACTCCAAATTTTAAATTCCTTTTACTGCTAATTGGATCAACAAACAAAGCAAAACAACAGAAATTTTGAACAATCAATTATGTTGAGGTGTTTTTTTGGTGTGGGTGGGTTTTTTTGTTTCATTGGTTGATTTTTTTTTTTGTTTGCCTATGGTGTTTCTCAATATTGCACCTTTTACTTTCTATTTCATCCCTTGACTTCCTAAAAATGTATAATTCATGGAAGGGAAAAGAAATGTACTTTTCCCCTTCCATGAATTATACAAAGCAGGTGCTTGAACAGTTTCTATTTGTTGTTTGTTTTTAAACAAGTGCCCAACAAATTGCAACATAATTGCAACATTTTGGGAAAAGCATTGCTTTGGGAAAACTGTCATCATGTCTAGAACCCCATTATTTTTGAAAACAATACCCCACAGGAGTTTCCAAAGAATGTAATTTATTTTCTGTTTGAAAACCCATAGCTCATCACTTAAAGTTTATGTAAAACACATGTTCCAATAGTTCAGATACGAAGTTATACTACAGACTTGAACTGGAAGCCATGGGTTCTGGCCTTGCTCTCCACAAGATTTCTCACTACTACACATCAACAGAGATAAGAGAATCCAGATCAATACACAGTAGGCTATCAGTAAAAAAACAGTCTGCAAAATAAGAACTCAAAATTTTCTCGAAGGTGAATACGTAGCATTCTCCTCTAGAACCTGTGTGAAACCACAGAACTCCTAATAGAAACTTGGTAAATATTTTAGTCAAAGAATAGTAATTTTCAGTACATCTTTCTCATATGCAAAACCACTAGCTCTTCTTATCTTAAATTTAGTGATTCTTAGGTTTAATTCAGAGCTATACAGATGCAGTATTTGGATTTGCATGAGGTCTCTTCAAATTTAGATCATACATTACATTGCATAATTACAGTAGAGCAGTTTTTTTATTTAACCCTGATCACATTTCCAGGGGTTGTCAGTGACAGACAGCAAGAAAACCTTCCCACAGCTGGACTTTTTTTCATCCCAGTTAGTGCTGCTTCAGTGCTCTTGAATGTGTCCTCAGCAGAGGAAGATTATCGGTGAATCGATTTCTCCCCTCTCTGACTCAGCCTGCAAAACATGGTCTCATTTTAGAAAACAGGTATTGCCCAATAGGACACGAGTGCTGCTGCCAAAATTCAATCTGAAAAAATAGGGCAAGCTTAAACTGCTGTGGCCTGTGGTCAGAAACAGAATCTTTGTGCCTCTGTACTGAGCTTCTCCCTGCCCACTCCTGCTGCCCCTGAACTACTTCCTTTCTTCCTTTACAGCAGCTAAGACACGTTCTGTCCCTAAGGACTGTCCCATCTAAAAATAAGTGCTCTTGACACACAAGAGATGTCAGACTAGCACAGCAGGATGCTGAAGCGTCTCTAGATGTGTAGCAGGGCTTCTCTTACAGTGGGTTGCAGCAATTTAGGAATTCACACTTGATAAATGCAATACGGGCGGCTTCTTTTTATCTCTTGCAAATGGTGCCAGGGCTGATGTATTCCTGATCCTTATTTGGCAATCCAGCTTGCTTCTTCTGTGCTGTTCTTTGGAATCACAAAATCCTAATGTGTGATTAAGCAAACATGCACTGTTATTGTATATAGCTTTTTCACTGACATCTATAGGTGAACTGTCATTGTCAGCTGCTGGCTCAACCTTTGGTTTGGGTCTACATTTTGTTAGAACATACTTGTACAGAAACATACTCTGCTCTGACAGTATTTCTAAAGCAGAAAGATAATGCCTGAACTCTGGGAAGTTTCTTACCTATAGCTGAAACAACTCCTCTTCACCTTCTTTTTCAATCTCATTTTCCAGATACAGCAATACAGCAACAGGCTACTCTGTATTACACATAATTAATGCTATTACTTAATTCAATTATCCTTGCCCTTGCTCCTTTTCCAAGGTGAGTGAAAATCATAATGGCAGCTAAATAAAACACATTATCTTTCTTAATAGCAACATATTACATTGTCCCTTATATTGTTTAGATTAAGCTAAAGCCCTGTCAGAGCAAGGCCTGGAGAGATGATCTGTCCTTCTTACCTACCGTAAGTGTGGGGGAGAAAAAAAATATCACTTTCTCATTACTGTAGTAGTGTTTAGTCAGAAATACTACTATTTAGAAACTGAGAGGGAGTAACTACAATTGTTGTTTCTCTCTCTGCTTTTCTCTTCAATGCAGCCATTTTGTAGATGCTCATGTTTGCAAGGTTTGGAAGTTTGTGCACTGTACTTTTTCAGATACCTCCCAAAAACTTAGGAAAATACATAATTTACAGAGGATACTTAGCTGAAAGTCTTTCAAGAATGTTCTGCAATTTGCAATGGAAACAGCATTCTTTGAAAACATTATAGCATATGAACATTACACTGTTATTGGGCTTTTCCAACAGGTACCTAAGCAACCAATACTTTGAGGAAAAGGATTGCAAAAGAACTACACTTGAGAAACTGCATAGCAAAGGAAACATTAAGGGCCATAAAAACAGCTTCCAAAATTCCCACAAAAACATTCATTTTCAATTGATTTTCTCTCCTGAGAGCATTACCATATTTGGCAAAGGAAACTATGGTGTCATCTATCTTAACAGCACTCACAGCTTCTTGACTGCTGAGGGTTGTGATTAATTTGTTGACCAGGACATTCCTTTTTGTTTTCTTGCTACAAGATTTCAAGCCTTACCTACTTCCCATTTCAATAGAATTTTATGTCACCATGTCTATCCAGCATGTGATTGTCACCACATCTAGGCCTTCTTTCAAAAGAATTCAGTGACTTCAGAAAGCTGGTCTCCCTTGTCCTGTCAGCATAACCATTCAGTTAAAATGAACCACCCGAATTTCTAATCCTTGTGAGAATACTTTCCTTCAGGATTCATAGCCTTTTACATGCCAGGAAATGACAAGATCCATTCCAAGAGGGAAGGGAAACTGCCAGTGCTTGCCTCCCCTCCAAAGGAAGTTGGGTTCTACCTTATTGAACACACAGAGCAGTACTTGGTATACACTACTAAACCAAATACAATGTAGGGTAGCAAAAAGTAATGGCCCTGTCTTTAGAAGTTTATCAAATATTAGTATATTTAATATTACAGATTATATGTATTGTATGTCTTACATTTACTTGTCCCTTTTTTTCCCCTTGGCAAAACTGCTCCTGAATGTTCTAGTCCTGACCTACCCACCACCTTTGCCAAGCCCCCTCAAAGTCCATACTAAAAACTAAAGCAAAAGCAAACTGCGCTCTGAGTTACCAAGGCATTTTGTTTGATAATAGCAAAACCTGCATTATTTCAGTCAGACAGAAAACAGCTTGTATTTATATAGCATTATTTCACCTATATATGGATGACAGAGCCCAAAGTAAATTGCTCTTTACCTTCCTTTTTCTGGCTATTACAGAAATGAACAGGACCTTGCCTTACAGTATCATTTTTGCATTAGCACTACATCAGCATCCAAGGGTTCAGCTGTTTCCAAAGCAGTCTCTAAGCAAGTCTGGAAAGTAATAACTAAGTTGTTTTACAGGTTTGGTGTAAGAGGAAAATGAGGCAATTCATGCAAGGGTTGGCTAAATAAATATGAAAAAAAATCCCTAATGGTGCTTTAGTTTCACTCAAATGTCCTTAATGGATTTCTTACTCTTTAGATTTGGAACAATAAAATAAAGCAATTTTCTATCTTTTCCTCCAGTTCATACTCTTAGGGAATCTTGCCCTCAGAAAGATGTTAATTTTGTTCACTAGGTTTTCATGCACTGCTATAATCTTTGCAGCAACGTTTGAAGAGACTTTTTTTAAACAATTAGAATTATTTTGTTAATTTAAAGATTCTGTCTTTTTAAAGTAATTAAATTTGTATTTTTTTTTTTTAAATTTCAATACATTTAGTTAAGAACTGGATATTGTTGTTCACTTGAACAGAGATGCTAAGTCCTAAGCAAACATTGCCACTGGAAAGCAAACCACATAGATTAAAATTACAGTTTTAGACTCTTTCACTTCTCCCACCTAATCCTTCTTGAAAGAAAATGCGAATCAATCATAAATAACTATTTTGGTGGAAAAGACAAAATTCATCCTTTACCTAAAATTAAAAACAGAACTAAAAAGCTTTGGAAGTAAAAGGCCCCAAACCCAACCTCACACTCCAAATCAAAGCCTCATGAATCACTGCTAGAATGACAACATGATTTTCCCAAATTCCTGAGGATGCATTCTCCTAACATGTCTCTGAAAAAAAGGCAATTTTAATATGTGGAAGATGGCATTAAGGATAATGAAGGACCTGCTCAAGTTACCTCAACGAAACTTTCCACTTTTTTTATGGGTGGTGCTTGGTGCATCAGAAAGCTGCACATTACAGCTGTTCAAGCTTTGACAATTGTTTGCAGTTCCACTGGCTCTTCCTGCACTTTAGCCAGAAACAACCTTGATTGCCACTCCTCTCCTGCCTTCAGGGCCCCACTGAGGTCTGTCTGGGACAGCTCCATCCTCAGCTGCTCTGCAAGCACTGAGCCAGAGTGACCAGGCACACAGAGCACAGCGTGGCACAGCCAGCTGTGGACACTGACCCCTGCCAACTGCACAACTCAAAAAGGTCTCTGCAGCCCCCGTCAGCTTCAGGTGGTCATAAAGAGTTATTCTGCCCTAATTTTTTATAGAACCTCTGCCAGTTAAATTATTCATTTTAGAAAAAAAATCCCAAACAACTGGAGAATCCTTTTCAAATTCCTAAAATACTAAACCAAGTAAATTATTGTCAAACTCGGTATTTATAGAAAATTAGCTGGAAAACAAAGATAACAACCCTCATCTGAGCTAGTTGCTTTTGGCCTGAAGGCTGAGTATTATTAAATTCTGCATGAACATGATTGTTACTTCATGAAACTTAATACCCATATGTTCAACACAATTAGTTGTTCCAAGGCAGGCAATTCAGTAATAAACAGCACCATCCTTTAAATCAAAACACAAAACAAGGATGGAACACAAATTCTGCATTATTATCAGTTTCTTGTTTGAGAAAATTTCATTTCAGCAAAGGGAGAACATTAAAGAACAGCGTGTACTTACGAAGGTAAGTACTTAGATCTGCTACTCCTGAGCTTCCCTCAGAGAGAAGGGAGAGAATGATTTCAGGAGGAGGGGCAGATGAGATCCCAGCACACACAGACTGGTATGCAATAGATGAACTTCAAGGAGCTTGGCATACATTTCACTTGACACTGTTTTTTCCTGTACTATACTTTAATAATATTAAGGAAAAAAACCTAAACTTCAATGCTGTTAAAAAAGCTAGGAACTTAATTATTTTCTAATCATTCTAGCAAGTCCATCTGGCAGCTTCACAACTGCAACGCTTGAAATCCAAGAGTTTTCCCTTTGCCAGCAAAAGGTGTTCTTATGGCTATTGCTGTGTTTGAAAAATCTACTTGGAAATTCCAAGTCTCATTAAATCACTGACTAATTTGACATGATGGCAAGTATTCATAATGAATCAGGGACAAATAATTTCTCTGATCACTTTATGAAATGTGCACACTCAGAAGTTACCCTAAAAAAAACCCACTCAACCATTATGTAATTAATATAAATATTGTGTGTTTTACATATCCTGCATTCAGGGAACTACTTTCTCTTTTCTTCCTCATGTGGCTTTAGCCTGGGCAATTACTGTGTCTCCTTCAAGCAAGAGAAATTTATTTCAAAACACTGATTCACAACCCAGTGCTGTTGAAAAGCTGCATCCTTCCTTCTTCTGTACAGAATAAAAACAACAGAAGAATGATACGAATGATAAGAAATTGCTACACATATGTGGATCCTGAGAATCCAGTAAGGTAAAAATTCAATAAAGCTTTTGATCACTTCCAAGTCCCATGACAATTCACATTTCTCAGACATACAATCAGATATCTTAATGAACTTGAGCCTATGCCTAAAATACCATCTCAGTGTATACAAGCACAGCTCTGCATAAGGAATTCTCCATGGAAAAACACTAAGGAAACCATAAAGCATGTCTGACCAATACTGAATGTACTTAGTGAGGTTTACTGGGTGACTGAATTAAGAGTCAAATATTCAAAATTGGTATAAAAAGCATCTTTACTTATAAAAAGGAAAATGCATATAATTTGAGGTCATTAAACAAATTACATTACCAATAGTGACAAGAACTCAGTAGCACGTTTGCCAAATATGTTGCTTGTCCACAAAGTATTCAGTGAAAAATATACCAATCAGGTATTACAGAGGCAACCATTTAATGAAAGTCAATGTAAAAATAGCAATTATTTTTCCAACTGCTCTTTTCCCTACCAATTTCCCAAAATGCATTAAGGACAAGGATTCCATCAATCACTTTTCAGTCTCATTCTCAGGTTCACTGTCTCCACTATCACTGTCTCTTCCAGGGTGTTCTGGCATTTTTCGATGTTCATCAATTTCATCCACATTCAATTCTCCTTCCTTCATCATTTCTTCCGCTATTTCACTTTCTTCTGCTGCATCTTCCTGCAGGCCCTGAACTTCACCTTCTGCTTCAGTCTCTCCAGTTTGTGTCGGTTCTGGTTCTTCAATCATGGCAGGTGGGGGCAGTAAATGCTGGATGATTGAAAAAGGAAGGATTTTAAGTTTTTACACTTTAGCTTGAACTGCTCATCTCATATTTAGAATTTTGCATTAACATCAAACACTTAAAATTTAGAAGTCGTAATGATTTGTAAGCAATTCACGCCTATATATAAAAAAAATAGAATAATGGTCACAGTATAGTCATCTTCGATTTTTTTTTGAAAAGAGGGTGTAAAAAATCTCAGGACTTCAAATTTAAGGACGGAAAACACATTTCATTATCTCAAACACTCAGACAAGTAATAGGGTTATGGTACATCCCTACTTGGAGCAATATGCGTATTTCTACCCAAATCTCATCTGTCACAATTTCAAACTCCTAGATATGCTTAGCTTGGTTTTTGATGCCTTCAACAGGCCTGTCTTTAACAACTCATATCCATAATTTCCCCTTGCAGCATCTTATAAAATACTATGTGAATGTTATCCGTACTTACACAATTCGAGTTTCAATGACAGTTAAACAATGCTTAAATATTATCACACAATACTTCTGAAAAAGTAATTTCATATATCACACTGTTCTGCTTACCAAAGAAATAGTTTGTAAAACATTCTAGGCTGGAATGGTAGTCAAGTAACACAACTGGACAAAAAATACCAGGAATCCATTGAGCTGATGAGTATGGATGAGTGCTATTCAATTGGAGGCTGAACAGAAGCACTCTTACTTCTTGCAGCCTGACATTATTCAATGACATGATGGATATTTCTTTAGAATACTTTGGACCATTTTAATGAAATGCAATCTTGAAAACTTGACCATTTGTTTTGCTCAAAAACCAACTTTGTATCACATGACAAATTAGGTGTTTAATTACAGTGAAGTTTCACTTTCAGTTAGATGACACTAATATTACAAATTTGCATAGGCAAATCTACAAATCAATTATGATTACAGAGATATAAAAAGCATTTTCTATAGACTTTGAAGTTATCAGACTGGTCTCTATATCCATCTGTACACAGGAAAGTGTAGTTCCAAACCAAAGATCTTACAAAAATACATTCTTGATGTATGAGACAAACTCAGACTTCTGTGACTTACTTAGATGCACCTTGTGCTTTCTGATGACTACTCTAAGGACTAGTGTAAAAGAAAAGGAAAATAATAATGTTGAACTGAATAGAATAAAAGAAATTTAGTGCCAGCTTTGCTTTTTTCAGTAGTTCACTTCTCAGCTTCTCCTGCAAGGAGAATGTGATTCACTGTCACAGTAGGAAAACGGCAATTTTGTAACTCATTTTAGCTAGCAATAGATAAGATTAGGATGCCAAAAAGAGTAACGGGTATTAGCAAGAGAAATGTGTCCACATTTGATTAAGGTGTCAAGCAAATGCTTTTTGGTAAAATTTAGGTGCTGCTAAATATCATCTGCTTTTCAGGACATGTATACACTTCCCTGGTTTGACAGGGCTATTAATTAACACCTAAATGTGGCCAATCTACTGCACAATCTATTAAGTCTTCATCACATAACATTTTGCATGGTTGAAAGATCACCAACTATATTAGACAAAGTGGCTTCAAAGCAAGTCTCACCAGGTGCTTATAGGACTGGGTTTCTAAAAAAAGAGTGTGAGCTTACTTCACTACTACTAAAAAAAATTACAGTAAGAAGAAATTCTAATAGTGTCCTCTTTGTATATCCCCTTCTTTTTATAGCACACAGGTAATTGCAAAGCATTTCTTCAAAATAGTGAGAAAGCATCCTCTCTGTTCAGGCAGCCTGGAAAAGGATTTTTCTGGGTAACAAAAAACTTCAAATTTGGCTGAAGCTTTCTCTCAGAAATAAAAATAAAATCCAGAAGTCACTGGGTAAGAACTGCAGAGAAAAATAAATTTTTGGGAAGACATTCAGTTGCTTTTGGGTTCTGATCTCTACTGATTACACTGTTCCATATTAGATGAAACATGGAAATGAAAGGAAAAAAGGATGTGACAGAGACATCCCTGCATTAAAGAACAGGACCTAGATCTCTTAGACTATCTGTTCAAGGACAATCATGTTCACATTCTCTTCTCACAGAGAGCTAACACAGAGTAAGCAATGTCCTTTTGTATCAATTTTGTCCACTTTTGGAAATCTTTCAGAAGAGCAAAAACCAATAAGGGAACTTCAGAGAACCATGAAAGAATAAATTCTAGGTAATACAACATATAGGGATTATTATATAATATATGAAGAATAATATCTAGGTAATATAAAGATGACAGACCCTAGACATTGTGTGAAAGCTGATGCAGTTAAGGGGGAGCATTTAAGACCATTCCCTTTTGGTTTAACCACTTCTAGGCCTTACAGCTCCAAGTATGCTGAGTAAAGGCAGCTTTCTGCTCAGCACACTATCTAAGCTACCTTAATTCTCCACTCACTTACATGAGACTATAAAGACTTTCTGATGGGTTCTGAATTCTGTTTCAGGGATTAAACAGTGACAAAACTAGGTACAGAAGTGTCTACAACTGCTTCCAACCCCATGCAATTCTCCTTAATGCTGAAGTATGGCTGAAAAAAATTGCTCCAGAACAAAAAACACTGAAGTTGCAAACCAATCTGGATAATAGGGAGATTCAACAGGATCAAAATGGTTTCAAGACATGATCTGGTGTTTCCCTTACAAAACAATATTACATCATGCAGTGGTGTTATAATCCAACTAGCTGAAATCCCACACTTACCTGAAAGGTAACACACAAGTCTCCCTCAAATTAGTACAGGACAAGTTAGTTCTATAGTATTAATGAACAGCATTTTTGGCCCAGACAGAGCCATCAATGCACTTGTCATCAATTACTGATAGGTTTGGGGCCTTAAACTGAAGCTTAAACTACTAGAAGATACATCTTTTGCTACTGCGACATTTTACAAGACCTCAATATTCTTTCAATCATGAATACTTCTTGAATTTTAAATATAACACAAACAGACTCAAATCTCAACAGCTTCTCATGTCACTTACAAAAAATGATTTATTTTAAATGCATTCCAAAACTTAGAAGTTCCTTACCTGTTGATGGTGGCGTGTACTCTGTATCATGTGCATATACATATTGTACACAAAGTTAGCCATTTGAGGCATGTTCTTAATAACATGGATTTGGTGAGCTGGTCTTTCTCCATTCTAAGGAAGGGGGAAAAAAGTTGACATTCAGCAAACAAAGTAAAACAACCACCATTCAAAGGTTATTTAACTATATTAGAAGTCAAAAGCCCCAAGAAATTAAATAACGCTTTTCAAAGAAAAAAAGAATTGGTGAATTCTTTGGAAAATTAGGAAGCATAGGTCTTACATTTTAGGGAACTGGATCAATCATGACACTGCAGCCTGGAGAAGAAACTTCAGAAGGGGAGGCTGGGTTCTGATTCTTACTCCATGAAGTACATTTTGGACATGAGTAATTTAACATATGAAAGGAACAAATTGTTTATGATCAGATTAGGATTTAGCCTCTTGCCTGTCGCAGCCCAAGCTCCTTGCTCACACTCACTGACCACGCTTGTTGCATTCTTGTTGTACAGTTGATCTTAAAGTTTAAACTGAAAGGGCTCCCTCCCAAACCTGTCAACAGCATTTAAGACCAGGGAAAGAGCTGTAACTGAGTTTTGGGTGCATGCAGGTATCCCTTCTCAAAGCTTCAGAAAGCAGTGCAGATATGCTCCTCTGTGTCTCCATTTAGCATCCTGCTGTGTGCCCTGTGCTTAGACCCTCCATACGAACCTTTCCCTAAAGATCTAGTGCAGTATTACAAATTAGGTTCATAAGTACAAAAACCTATCTCAGCAGCAAAACTCTCATTATACTGAAATCAATTTAAAGAGAAAAAAAAATTAATTTGTAATCTTGAATTACTTGGTTACATGTAATTTTACTTCTTTAACTGAGAAATGAGTAGCTTTATGTAGCTTTGCTTGAGAAATAGTGTAATTTGGTTTCATAATATGACCAAAAACATATAAGAACTAAAAAACTATTTTGATCACAAAAAAAAGAATACTGAATCATTCACACAGGCAGAACTCAGGAAAAAGCAGGCCCAACAGCTACTGATAATTAAATTACACTGATAATTAACTTTTGTGGAAACATCTGGTGTGCATCATGACATAAGATCACTCCAAGGAGTTATTCATAGAATCATTAAGGTTGGAAAAGATCTCTAGTATCAACAAAATTAAATCATCAAGTGGCACTGTTGAGTTCACCACTAAACCCTCAACTGCCACATCCACACCTTTTTTAAAATACTTCCAGGGATGGTGATTCCATCATTTCCCTGGGCAGTCTGGTCCAATGCCAAGAAGCAAATGCACCAGTCTGGCAGAGAAAACAGTTTCACCTCTTTCAGCCCACTCAAAAAAAGTGAGCAAACACAAACACCCTTTATAGATACCAAAATCCAGTGGAGCTGTTCCTACCTGTCTTGCCGTTGGAAAACATTCAGTGGGAACGATATGGAGGTGAAGTGGTCGAGCTGTGAGTTGGCTGAAGGCTGGAGTTAGCTCAAAACAGTTCTGGAATAGTGATACCCTTGCAAAGATATAAAGTCCAAGTCTGGCTCTTGACATGGCAACGACTAATCGCCGGACATCCCTTCAGAAAATAAAATCAAACATTATTTTCCACTGATGACACATCTGCAATAAAAATAACTAGACATGAGTCTTAATTAAAAGAAATATAAAAACACTTGCCCAAATACTGTCTTGTATTTAGTTTTTGTTCCTACACATTGTTCCAGTAACTAGCAAATCCTAGTACCATTATATAGAAACATAAATATATTGGTTCACTGTACCAATACCACTATGAAAAACCACCTTCTACTGTTTTCCTACACCTCAGAAGTTGAGAGTAGACATCGAGAAAAAATCCCAATAGCATTTTTGCATCTGAACAAGTAAAGATGAATTTGAGAACTCATCTATCTACCTAAGATTGTTTCTCCATCACATCCCAAAGCAAAAGTGCAAACATTTAAAACTACACACATTAAAGCAACTTACGCAATGATCAAACACTTCTGATGCAAAATAATTAAAAACCTTGATTACAGGAAAGGATCTATGAGAAAATTTAAGCCTGCATTTGATCAACAAATACTACAGTTCTATCATTCAACTAGGGTGAAACCAAGGTCAGCCTATCTGCAGCAATATAAACTATATTATAGCAATATACCCTATAATATAAAAATTATAGGGTAAGAGCCATTACCAAAGAATAAAGTGCTCGAGAAGAGGGTACCAGGCAGTTATAAAAGGAAGTCTCTCTGAACTTCATTATATACATAGCATTGAACTTCATTTCTACTACATCTCATACAATAGAATTTTTTGTACAATGCACCATAAACATTTCTGTATCTGATACAGAGTTCAAGTACTGCTATGGCACTACAGGAAGATGTTCTTACATACCTAAGGTGGCCTACAGCTTTGGTACGCACTAGGGAAAGCAGAATATAATCGTTCTGCTGGCCTTGAAACCTGTCCACGGTTGTTACCTAGAGAATTAAAAAATTAGGAAAGAACTCTATAGGTTAATCTTTGCCATTTCAATTAAAACATGACACCAAAATTTTAACATTGACTTTGGACTGAGACTGCAGTAAACATGAAAAGAAATTCTTTAACTGATTTAGCGAGCCTCTAACAAAAAGCCATATTTTTTTTTAATGTGTTGGGAGGAGCTTTTGTCTGACTGCATAATGTTTCTTTTACTTCTTTTTGTTTAAATTTGGACAGAGAAGCAAGGTGCTAATTCCAAAAGATTATGGAAAGCCATTAGCTTTTTAAGACAGTTTCAAGCTGCAGAATTAGCACCAGACATTTATAACTATATTCTTTATTTGCTTCCTCAGATTCATGATCATACATCCTATCAAATAATTTCCACTCTGGGTGGATCTTTCAAATGTGATTTCGGGGAATGATGTTATTTTTTATCATTTGTGATAAAAAAAAAAAATTATAAAAAAGAGTTATTCTGTCCCACACAGCCTGTAGTCTTTTCACCTTCACCAACTTCACTCTGTCAAATTATCCAAAGGCAAAAACAAGGGCACTAATCTATGAAATTCCATAGAATATAGGTTCATAAATATGTGGTTAAATACTTATAAATATATGAAATACTTCCACAGATACCTGTATAAGTATAGCTTAAATCAGCCTGATTTGCATATGACAATTTAAAAACCAGAAATTGACAATATGACAATAGAAAAATATGACAATAGAAACCAGAACTAGTGCAATGACTGATATGATACACTTTCAAAGTCACCTTGTTTGGCCTTCCAATCAGAGGATTGTTTCCACATCGCTGATTAATGACATCACGGATCAGGTGTTTCTGTCCATTATAAGTTGTCAGGATACTTATCCTGTCTGCAGGATAACCAAGCAGGCACATGTACATGAAAACTGCCACAACATACTCCGCCTCACCAAGATTCTAAAGTTTAAAATGAAAGAAAAAGACATGAAGAAAAAGACAAAAAAAAAATGGTTACTCATCGTGTAAGGTTACAAAGAATAACACCTGTAATATTGTCAGGTATTTAGACAAATATTTTAGTGCTGAGAGAAATGTCCCTAGATCTGATGATTCTTTGCTCACTTCCCACAAGCCACTTTGAAAGAATGAAAGAACCACAAGTAGGTTTAATACCTTCAGTCTCACTCCTTTTCAGACAACTGTTAAAATATCTACATCAATATTATTGTTAGTCACTGATTGAAACTTTGCAATATTTACTCAAAAAAAGGTGCAATGACTCACTCCCCAGTAAACTGAAAGTAAGAACTACTTGCACTAGTATAAAGTCTTTTTAAGTATTACTTAGGAGACAGACATCTGGATTATCAAATCCAGTTATTTCCACTGTAGGCCATGCTATTCAATTACAAATTACCAGCTGTTATTTTGTATATTGTAACTTTCTCTCTCTGCCACTACTTTATGAATCTGTTCCAAAGTACTACTCTTCTGGCTATGGGAAGCTTTGTTCTATTTCCAGATGATGTTATTCATAGGCTATTTAAATCCATTTTCTGTCAACAAAAATTATCTTTCAGGTTAAAAAGTTGTTCTCAAATGCTGACATTTACTCCTGCTCTATTTATACAAGGAATTTTATCCCCACTTGGCGTATGTTTGAATAGGCTGGACATACCAGCCTCATTTATTTTTTCTTACTAAGTGGGCTCTGCATTACTTGGAAAATGCAGTTGCCAGGCATATCAAACACCTGTGGGTGTAAAGCTATTCTACAAATTTTAATCCCCTTTAACTCTGGAAAGAAAAGCCAAAATTCACAAAGAGAATTATACATGACAACAATCTGTTATCTCATTAAAAACCTAGAATGCCACCAACATATTCTGCTAACTATCACATCAATTATCAAGATCACAAAAAAAAAAGTAATGGTAGGAAGTATTAGAAGAGTGTGCACATGAGAGTGCTGATATAATGAGAAGTGTGTTCTGTGTCCTCATGTCAGTGTTCTTAATCCTCTTTAGCCAAAGAGTGGTCTAAAGCAGTGCTAGCATTCCAAATTATGAGGCACTCATTTCAGCTGTTTGTGCTCCACTGGACAACTTTTTACTACTTGCATGTTAGAGTTTCAAAAACAAAACCAAAATAGTATCTCCAAGCAATTCTGTCCTCAATCTAGCAATGGGATAAAGTGGATTATGATTATGATTAACCATTGCTTTCTTCTCTAGCAGCCCACTAATTTGTACTGAAAAAGCACTGAGAAGAACCCAAGCAAAACCTATGAATATATTTCATACCTTTTTTAAAACAAAGATTCACATAAGTCTCAGTGATCTTCAGAGGAAAAAATGAACATGAATATTATCATCATAAAGTATATTGTTTGATTTCCATAATATTGAGCAAAATATAACGTGTTGATTCCATGTTTGAATTAAACTCCTTAACTTGCACATCGCTCCAGCCCTTATTTTTCCAAAGCCCAGGTTTGCTATTTTAGGCACCATAGTTTGTTTCAACAGTTTTTAAAACAAGAAAAATAAAAGGACTGAAAATATAAGCATCTCATTACAAGTGTAAAATGTTTTCCTAATTTAAGAGAAATAGATAGAGACTGTTGATGATGGCTTAATTCCAAAATTTAGTTGAAAGTTTGATAACTTAGTTGAGAAACTCCAAGATTAAGGTTTTTTTGGCAATTTACTTCACCCTCAATGTATCTGTACCTCTTATGTATATTACTAGCAGTACTGTTTTATTCTTTAATGAATGGGCATTTTAGCATTCCTACCTATAGCACAAATAACACAGTGACTCTTCAAACTCAGGTATGAGCAACCAAGCAAGCTTCCACTCTTCGTGCTCAGGGGAAGTGCTACTGTTTTTCCACTATCATGGCAGTACAGCCGAATTACAATGGACTTTAATTTGCCTTAGGTCAAAATTATATTTTGCAATGAATTACACCAAGTCTCATCCTTCCCATAACAATGAGAAAACAAAGTAATTCACTGAGCAAAAGCCCCAACACAATGTTTTCATTTTCAACATTCAAAACTCATTAAAAGGAGGAAAAATCACATACATGACTCAGTTATCAAGAGAACATGAACTGAATGTCAGTTTACTGGTTTTGCTAGTCTGTCTTCATTGCAGATCTAACAAACCCTATTGAGGTTAATAAATAACACATGTAGTACTCCTCTTACCTGATAGAAATAAGGATTGGGTTCAGACTCTCCTACACCATTGAAGTCTTCTACGTTTATAAGCTGGAAGTCATACAAGAAGCCAGCATTGGCTGTCCTGAACTCTGGCAGAAGCTGCACGTGAGGCAGGTTACCCAGGTTCTTGTAGCGCCAGTTGTAGAGGTTACACAAGCTGTCCAAAAGCACACAGACACAAAGCACACACAGTGAGCTGCAGCAGGCTCTTCTACTCATCCCAGAGAGTTCACACGCATTTGGGATCAAGGCTTCTGTAGGTTTTCAGTGAAAAGAGTAATTCTGCTAGGCAGCCCGTACATATATAAATGAACGCACCCAACAATCTATCCAGCAATATTATTATTTTGTTCTCTCTCACTGAAAACTGCAGATGCCATGTCAATGTGGCACACTTGGATTTAAGTCTGTTCCTCCTGATCAAGCTACAAATTTTGAGAGAATTCTAGCGAAAACTTTGATGGGTAACAAAACTTAAGGAATATTAGTTCTTCTTTACAAAACAGAAGGAATAAGGAAAATAGTATTTTCTGCATTAACTGTGGTAAAGCTCCTTAGTTTTTTTACTTTTTCTTACAGTAAAAAGAAATTGATTTCCTTATTTATTTTGTGTATTTCCTAGTATTAGCACAAGACATGAATGGAAACAAACAAAATCTACCTAATTCTGAATGATTCCTGATATTTCTAGGGACAGTAATGCTGACAAAATGTCTCATTCACAAACGCCTAACAATATCCAGACCACATCAAGAAGCAGATAGCTCATGAGGAAGCTACCTGTGGTCACAAAAGACAAAGCACAGGAAGCAATTTCTTGATCAAGAAATTACTTGCAAAGTGAAAGACTTTTGCTCTCTTATCACTAAGAAGTTCACTATGATTTTGAAAAATAAACTTTATTCACCAACACATTCGGATAAAAATCTTCATTTTAAATATCATACTGAACTGTCATTCATAACACTAGAAAATAATATTCTAGATTCCAAGCATTTCCTACATGAAAAAGTTGGAAGTTATCCTTTATATTGCTGACTACACTTTATGCCTAAAATAAAGATTCAGAATTAAACCTAGAGTAGCAAGATTTTATATGAAGTAATTTTCTCTTATTTGGTTTTATTTTTCCTTCTTAACATGACACCACAAATATACAATTTACACAATCAATAAATCTGATGTTTAAATCACTACTGTGAAATGACAAATACATAGATACAAAAAAGCTATTACACTACAGAGTTGCAGTATCTCCTTTACTATAAAAAGGCTTTTAGTTCTCATGAGGGCAACCTGAATCTGCCCAACCTCTGGATGCATCTCTCCTGAAATACTACAGAAAAGCAGCCTTTTACAGTCTTTAAGGGAATTATTATATATTCAATGTCAAATAAATCAGATTTTTATTTAACTTTGAATATACTAAACATTAGTTTAGAAAAGAAAGCTTCTGTAAAGTTTCATTTGTAAAAAAACCCTGAACATCTAAGATGATTAAGTACCTTGAAATACAAGTTTCATTAAAGTACTCAAGTAACAGCAGAGTACTACTATATAAAAATAACAATGAAGAAATTAATCCGATAGCATTTCAGAGAAGTAGAATCTGCCTTCCTAGTCTAAGCTGAAATTAATGGAACTAAATTCCAGATTTGCAAACTCCTGTCCTAACAATAAGAACCAGCTTCCCTAGCTATGTGTGCTCTTCTCACTTTTAACTTGTTACTTTCTTACAAGCTAGACAAAGGATTTCCTGTCTTACCTTGCTCTAGCTCTTCCTTGTGCATCCAAGTCAACAGTTGGCACTCCAACACGAACAAATCGTGTAAAAAGAGACTGTTCCATGTTGGAGTACTTCTGAAAAGCCATGTTCTTAATGACTGGTGGCAACTGATGATGGTCACCTATCATAATCCAGCGCTTCAAACGACTGAATCCATCCTGGGGGTTCTAGAATTGAACAGTTACACCATTGCAACCATTACAATATAATCAAGGCACTCAAAACACATTAAGAGACAGATTGTCTGCCTTTGTCTTAGCCCTTCAACATTTCTTTTTAAGCTACACTGAACTTCAGTCTTTTAAAGACTGCTAGCTTCCATCCAATCAGAGAGTAGAATTGTAAGTAAAGTCTCTTTTCTTATAAAACAATAAAAACCAATAAAGTACTTTTATCTACTAAAATTAGTAGAGAAATATCAGAATAAAGATCCTATTTTATTGTTGTAAAGGTCAAAACCCCTGATTACTTCACAGCCACAGCAGTCAACCCAGAACTGTCCTCTGAACTTTATTTCTGGATTCTGAGGTAGTGAATATGAAGCATCTGAAACAGTTTTTAGTGTTCAGATGTCTGAGGCAACACTGCCTTTCAAGCATCTCTGCAGATCATGCTTACTTCTGTAATTCTCAAACAGTCTCTTCCATGACCAGGATGTGCCCCTAATTAATTGCCATCTTGGCTCTTGGACTGAATGCTCTTCACAATTAGCATCCTGGAGACTTCCAGCTGTCAGATCCTCATTACACACTCCTGTGATAATTCCCTTTCTTATGGGAACACTATTTGAGACAGAGCACAAAGCTCCTTTTCCTGACACTTGAAGTGGAAGAGCTCTGAAGCAGTTTCTGATCAGACAGCAAGGAAAGAAAACTGATCCCTGGACTGTCCAACTCCCCAAGCCTGAAAATGCCTTAGAAAGAAAGAGGACGGAAATAATTTTTATTAACAAGAATAAAAAAAAAAAAAAAACACAAAAACCCAAAGCTTACTGTCTTTTTTGTTACTCATTCCTGGAAGTTTCTTCTTTGCACATGATGAAGCATTCTATATAGTTTTCTGTACATATCAGTCATTTAAATCTTAGAAAAAGAGGTCCCCCAGAATTCTGTTTTTAAAAATTTCTCACTGAATTTCAAGTAAAAAAATCAAGTACTGCTACTCTGGAAGGCTAGATCCTTAGGTTTTGTTAAAATTAAAACCCACTCAATTTTCAAGGACTATTTGGATGCCTCACATAAATAAACTCATAGAATATCCCTCAGAATATGCCTCTATGGTGAAATGGTCAACTCTAATTATACAAACTGTTCAGTTTCTGCATTCCTCACATATACCTACTTTCCCTCAACTGGCAGATGCAGCTGGTTAATCAATGCTCATTTAAAAGTTTGAAAAAAAATGTAAGATGGTTACTTTATTGCATTAAATAATTTCATAATTAAAAATCAAATCAGTCAAATCAATGTGAAAGGTCTTACTAGCAAAGATCAGTTCTGTGTTACTTCCTACACATGATATTTTTCATTTTCATATTCAATAGTGTTCAAGAGCACAAAAGATCTTATTTAAGATCTCTTATGTTTCAAGTCTAACCTGCAACAGGAGAGGTATAAAGGTTTCTATCTCCAGAATCTGAGCAGACTCTTCCATTAAGATGTTGTCATACTGAGAAAAAAAAAAAAAAAGTAAAGAGATGTCCATAAACACAGTAACACAAATAAAGGTATTTATTCAGCCTACCAAAAGAAAGCATCTACTACTTCTTCAAATTTTGCCAGGTGGGATGGTTACAGCAGGATTTCACCTTATAGGGAGAATATCAGTATTACCAAATAGGTGAAGTGCTATTACACAAATGGCAGAACTCTCTGTACCAGTCAGGGCTTATACCTAGAAGGAATCCAAGACTGAATTACATTACATATTTCCTATATGCCATAATCACAAGAGAAAAGTTTTCTGCAGAGGAGCAAAATAATTTGGTATCTCTGCACTGAAGCTGAAGAGAAGCCATTTTGTGATCCAATACAGTACATGATCAGTGAAAAATAATGCTGAAGAATTACTGGTGGCTGGCTTTTGCCAGAAACAAAGACTGCACTAAATTAACAGTTATAGTTACCACTTCAGAATGAAAAAAAGCATTGCATCATAGTTATTTTTCCTCAAATTGTTAAGTTTTTAGGTAAACAAAGCTGTAAATGCCATGTTTACTGGCCATAGAGGCCAGTTCTACCTCTATTTTATTAATTCTATCACTGCTGTTTATCATGTAATATGGCAAAACTGACTTTTTAAAAAAAGCACTATTTACAATTTTAGTATATACAGTAAGTTAAAAGTAATTTAATCTTTTACTTACAGAAGTTATATTTTTCTTCAGTAAAATTAAAAAATTGAAACATACAGGTAAAAAAATGCAATTCTAAATAATCTAGCTGGCCTAGATTTGGGGCAGACAAAAAGATTCATAAGGGTTGGGGAATAAGGGAGAACCAACACCAAAATCAAGCAGTACAGTAACACTAGTAAAATCATTACTTTGAAACCTAATTCAACCAGGTCCCGTCGTTTCAGAGCAGCATGAGTACAAGTCATTGCAATGATTTTTGCTTCTTTCACCAACAGGTATTTTGATCTATCCAGGCCACTGCGGAGAAGTTCAAATGCTCTGAATTCCTATGGAGGACAAAAGAAAAGTCTTGAAAGTCAGAATATGAAAAAAATATCACTTATAGAGTAAATCCACTCAAACTCTCTGGCTCCCTCTTGATATAATTAAACAAGAAAGCTCTGAGGCTATGTACTGTTAACAATCCCATCTGAATAATTTGTTGTTGTTTCCAGGTTTAGTGTATTTTGAAAAACAGTCTTGTAAAAACCTATGAAAGAATTCTTCCAACCTGTATGTACATATAAATTTACAGACAAATATTCAAATAATTCTGAGGAACCCACTCAGAATCCCCCAAAATTTTCTTTTACTTTATCTTCTTGTTTCCTACTTTACTGCATCATAACATGACATCAAATTCAATAACAGAAATACCATTACAGTTAATAAAATCAAGTGATCACAAATCACCTTTATCCTAATATTTAATAGCCTCTTAAGCAATTCTGGCAAAACCAGAAGATAATCTGTTACTTTTAGGTTATCTGATTAAAGGCATCTCACTGTAAATACAAGGACCCCGTGAGGATCAGAGGAGTAGTGATAGGTGTACCAATCCTTGTAACCTCATCAGTGAAAACGGACGCAGAATGGCTGCTTCCCATGATCCAACTAAAAGAGACCAGACCCTTGCTCCTACTGTGTAACATACCTATATTACTCTAAGGTGGAAATTCTCACCTTGCCAAGTAATGAAGCTGCCTAGACATGTATATTTCTTCTAGGAAGTAGGGAAAATGAGAATTTTGGAGTCGTGTAATTTTTCTACAAGATTAGCCAGATTCACTTGCCATGAACAGTTACATGTCTTACCTCAAGCTGAGTGAATATTTTCTTAATATGTCTAAAACACCCTTCAGCAATTTCCATATCTTCTTCATATGATTTGCCTTTGAAAACTGGTTGAGGAGCATTCGCAAAATACTGGTGAAAAGGAAAGAAACTGGAGACATCTGCAACATCTGGCGATTTTCCACCTTTAACCTTCACTTTACTGATATACTCCTCCCAGCGAGACATTACCTGTGACAAAGCAAGGTGGGTTTATATCGTAAGGTATCTGGCAATACAGGCTTGCAGCATACCATTAAAAAATTATCACAGAAGTAAGGTATGTCTTAGGTAGCATTTGACCTTGTGTCAGAAAGACATTTTTGAAGTTGTAGTGGGTTATGCTTGGCTCAACCCTGGTTGGCTGCCAGACTCCCAACCTAGTTTCTCCCACTCCCCCTCTTCAACAGGACAATGGGAGAAATTAAGATAGAAAAGTTTATGGGTTGAGATAAAGACAGGGAGATTGCTTAGCAAGTAGCATCACTGACAAAACAGGGAAAATAAAATTCATTCATTGAAAATTAAAAACAGTTAAGTTTTTAATTTTAAAGTTACAACAGTAAGATGGTGAGTAACAAAGACAAAACTAGAATCATCTTTCTTCTCCACTCCCTCTTTGTTCCCAGGGTTAATTTCATTGTCAACTTTTTTACCTCCTCCCTACCCTGACCAGTACAGATCATTCAAGTTCACAACACCACATCTCTGCCACTCCTTCCTACTCACACTTCTTCCCTGCTCCAGCATGGGATTTTGACAGGCTGCCCCTTCCTTCAGGATATACCCACCTGCTCAGCATGGGGAACTCCACGGGCTGCATTGGCAGTATCTGCTCTGCCACAGCCTCTCCACTGGCTGCTGGTGGAAAACCTGCTTTACCACGGCTGTCTCCACAAGCTATGGGGAACCTGTGCTCTGATGCCTGGAGCATTTCCAGCCCCCTCATTTTCTTCTGTCCTGGGTGTATGGGGTTGTTTCTCACACTTCCCTCTCTGCCCTCAGCTGCTGCTGGTTTTTGGCCTCTTCTCAAAAAGGTTTTCAAAGAGGCACCAACAGTTTCACTATGGATTCAGCTTTGCTCAGCAGTGGATCTGCTGGAGCTGCCTGGGTCCTGCACAGAGCAGCCCCTGGCCTCTTCTCAGAGGGCATTTCTACAGCCACCTGCTACCAAAACCTTGCCACATAAACCCAGTACAGAAGGAAACTTCTTTATTATCTCTACTTACATTACTTTGATTTAAATACCAAGTGGGATTCATTTAGGAGGAAACTGAACCAGAAGATGACCTCCAGCAGCGTTCCTTGCACTCCTCAACATCTAATGTCCATTTAATGCTAAGATCCACACTAAAGCTAGACCAGAGTAACTTCTGTAAAAACATACACAAGTAAGTGCATTCAGTCTTAAGTTCCACTCTGTAAACCTCCTTATGCAACACTAATTGCAAATGTAGACCACATCACTGAAAAATACATGGAGGAGAAATGAGGGACATGCAACATACTATTTTGTACACCATACATTTGATTTCACACTGGCATTTAATGCTATAAAAGCCTCCTATCAGGACCATCAAGTAGCTGCTCTAATGCTTGTCCAAAATATAAAGCAGCCCACAGATTTTCCCATCTGAATGAGAAGCTTCAGGTTAGAATCTTTGCCAGCATTCATGAAGGGCAGCAATGACATGGTGAGTCAGCAGGCAGGATTTAAAACAATAGCAATACAAGCAAGTCATGCTGCAATTTTAACTTTAGCTGTTACTGTATTGTGAATCACCAAGGAAAATGCTTTTTGCTTTTACTCTCAACTCTGAAAAATTCATTGCAACTTTTACACAGTGTTTCATAACAGATTTAGGTCATACAGTCCCTGCAAAAGTATTTCAGTCCTTACTTGGTATAAGAAAAAGTGGCCAGCTGTTTCACAAGTGTAAGATACATCTCCTGGGACTCCAAGACTCTCTTGTAATCGCCCAACTTCTCGCAGAAGTTCAAGTCTTCGAGCCAGCACGTAATTGACTCTTCCATACCTACAAAACAGATTATATATAACATATGTAATATATAATAATTTTTATTAAACTCAAAATAGTATCTCAATATCACAATGAGAGATCACAAAAAACCCCAGCACCCTGCCAAAACACTGCCACAACTACAACCCCGTTCCAAAGCCTAAGAATTTGTTACATGCTGACTATTTTTATCACTTGAACCCTAACAATTCCCAAAGCCAAGCTAATGAGAAATAAAGTTCTCAGAGTAGTGCAGCCCACCTTCAAATATATTCCTCAACCTTCACCCCTCCCTCTTGAACTACCAGAACCCATAGTGCTTGCACAAATATCCCACACGTCTGGAGTTACCTTGAGAAAGAGTGAAAACAGACAACATAGTGTCAGAAAGAAAATTCCTTTTAACAAGGAACGCTACAGTTCAAGGAATATACTAAACTATGGATAGTACTAAATAAATATCTGCTATGGCATCATTCAGTAAGTTTTTGGCTATCAAATTTCTGGAATAATTTGACTACGTCAAGGCATTCAATTTAAAAGAAAAAAATCACAAGGCATTTATTTTGCTAAATACTGAACTATGTATATGTGGGTAGCTTCTAGTGACTATATATAATTTTTACTACAGCTTTTGAAGTCAAAGTATTGCTATGATAATCCAGTACTGGACAGTTCAGATATTTCCAGTGCACGACCATTATACCCCGCTTACATTCATGAATGTGGGTAATCCTACTGACGTCAATTGCACTAAAGCATGACAAACATACAAATATTTAGAAGAACAGGTTCTTAAGTCTTTGTACTGACACAGAGTTCATAGCTTTCCTTACATATGTATACTTCAAAATGTGTTATCAATGAAACAAGCAACTTTGATGTTAAGCAAAGTTGAAGAAGAATTCAAAGCAGAAAGTTTAATTTCCTGTTTATTAATGCAAAAATCACCATGACAGTAGAAGTGATACCATATTTGAACAAAAAAAACTGTAGCTCTAAGAATCCACTTTATTATTCTAATTTCTCTCACAGATTAATTGCATGAAAGGCATGCGGGTCAAAAAAATATATAAATATCTATTATTCAAGCAGTTGATTTTGTGACAAAGCAACTGACTGTCTCTAGATGCTCAAGGAAACACAGCTTTTGTACAGAGTAAGAACCAAAATTAATAAACCTGGTACTGAAAAATAGTGCAATCTGTGTTACTGGGATTGAATGACATGAGAAGGGTAAAACTTGTCCAGCACCGCTCCTTCGCCTGGGAGGCTGAGTGGATTCAACAGAGACATCCTGCTGCCATGTTTATACAAGGCAGTTTATCATTAGCATCTCCTTCCTCACCTGCTGAAATCTTTCTCTGTCTCTAATTCCTCCTCTCCGTGACCCAGACGCAGAAGGTGACGCTCATCAATGTCTAAAGCCATGATTTTTTCGAACAGCTGGTTCAAAGCCTAAAGATTGACAAGAACAGGAGAAAAGGTAGTTTTTAGAAGTTCAGAGGCTGTTGCAGGGGAAAATTGAGGAATTACTTGTTAGTAAAATAAGAGATTTATCCTAATTTAGTATAAATGGAAGCTGAAACAAACAAAAATAATTTGTTTTAACAAAACAAAGTTAATACTGAAACTCCTAATCTTGACAATAAGGAAATTAGCCAACTAACACTCTTTTATTTGCATACTTTATACAACAATCACATTTGATTTAGAATTAAATTTTGAAATTGCAATCATACAGTTAACTCAATTGATAAAGCTATCAATTTACAAAATTGTCCCACAAACACCAATTTTTGTATGATGACATTAAACAATTTAACTTTTACTGTACATGAGAGAAGTATGATCTGGTACTGGCTGTCAGGTACAGGGACTCTATCCCATTTTGGATAACTGAATTTTGCTCAACTAAACTTGTAGGTGTGCTACATCTTCTACCTTAAGCTCTTCAGTTCTCTAGTGGCTTACTATCAACTAACTCGTTTATTCCAAAGGAGCAAGCTTGTAAGCACTGGATCATCAAGTTTTGAAAATAAGAATAAACACAAACAAGCTCCACTTGCAGCTGCAACTGATGTAAACATCTTGAAGTGCAGCATCAAAGCATGGGTAATGTACCCTGCTGAGATACAGTTAATTTCCCAGGGCACAATTTCAAGTTAATGTCCTCATTAAAGTCTTGTCTAGTAAGAAGTCTTCTATCTGCCTCAAAGTATTTCCTTCTTTTTCTCCTCAATGGACATGTTCTCAACGTTCTCAACCCCTTCTCCCAACTGTCACTCTCCTGCCACCCACTGCAGACTGGCCTGTATTATTCCACACTGTAACTCCTCACCAAATTATACTTTTTCAAAAATACTTTCTTATTTTTGACCTCCAACCAATTAAACACATTGAAAACTTCAGGTAAATAGTTTAGAACTACACACCTGAGATTCAAAAATTTAATTTCTCATTATCAAACTGGCAAAACTGCACTTAAGTTGACACAAGTTTCCACTGTTAGAGGAGACAAATGCAATTCCCAAACTACTGATCTCAACACCTACTGCTCTTCTACATTGCAATTACAGGAAAATTTCAGACATGACTGACACTTTACCTGATTAGAGTGGGTAACTATTAGAGTTCGTTGTTCTGGGAAATTATGATAAAGATTGGAGATTATCTGGACTGCTACATCAGTTTTTCCAGTACCAGGTGGACCCACTACCTAAAATCAAACACACACACAAAAAAATAAAACCAAAAATCAATACACAGTTTATCAGAATACTTCAAAATAAGGAAAAACAGAGTTGGCTGGGGAAGAAAACACCCAGAACAATCTCGCAAGACACTGACATTACACATTGCTTCCTGGCTCTGCTGAACTTTCAGACCAAATACAACAACTTTAGACTATTTTGACAGATTCCTGACTAAAAGGAATATGGCAATCCAGCACAGGAAGTACTAATAACAAAACAGATGTTTTCAGAGAAAAAGGCAATTTAGCCTCAAAACAGGCTTAACAGGGGGGAAACAGTGAAAAGAGAATCAAGACACACAATTGAAAAACAATAAGGTGAAACAGACATAAAGAACAGGAAAAATTTTTAAAAAGAGAGAGTTCATTCCCTCTATTTACTCAGAAATCTACAACTGATGATATAGACATATAATAACAATTAATGTTTCAACAGGCTCAATTCTACAAACACTCCAAAATAGACAGCTCAGACATTTTAAAGGTATCCAAATATTATAAAGAAAGCATCTCAAAATAATTTTTGCACTATTAAGAAGCGCAGAATAGCAGTTTCCATAAGCATCAACACATAAAATTACAAATTGCTATGAAATCATTCCTGCTTTATTTAAAGACTCTCCAATCACTTCAAAAAAAAGTAAATTCAGTTTCTGTGGAAAGCATTCAGCCACTGAAACACAGGATACAGAAATGTGTTGCTCTATGATTTTGTGAGGATTGGAGCATGTTGAGCCTCTGAAAGTTAGTTCTTCATATCCTTAAACTATTAATAGAAATTACCTCAGCAAGGCTACAGAAAGGGGCATTACTAGGATTTCACTGAATGTACCTAAGGCCAGAACTAATAAAATAAGAGTATAGAATCCTTGAAAACATCCTCACCATAGTTAGTCCAGGCTGCATTCCGGCACGGATGGCTTCAATCTGAGTATGGGTAAATTGAATAGTATTGCTGTAACAAAGCAGAATGACATCAGATAATTGATAGATTTTGCCAACAATTTTTGTAAAAGCAATTGTTTTAACAAGTTTTATTTCAATGAATTGTCTATATCTTTCCTGAACAACACATTTCCAAATTTTGCACAAATTATATCAGCATTAGAACTACGTTTTTATAGATACAACAGTCTTGAAATTTCTGAGCAAGACAGTAAATCATGTTGTCCATGTGACAACTCTTTCCATCTAAAAGCCTGTTTGTCTTTAGTCATTATTTGCAGAGAATGTTGTAAAATTATTTAGGTATTACTTTCCTAATATTCAAATTCCTGAGCCAAAGATCACTAGAAGACAGTATTTCTCACTGTTCCTCAAGGGACTCTTTTCACAGATGGGGGACAACAGAATAAATTTTTCACAGATAGGCGACAATTTTGATTCAAATATAAAACAAACCAGTCTCACTTCTGAAAATGAACTGCTATGCACGTGTTGTCATTTGAAACTAAGTTCCCATCCATTTCTTACCGTTTTGGTTGATTATATGGATATGGTCCCCTGTTTGGGATAACATGAGGCTCTACAATCAGTGTTTTAGCTTCTTCAGGGTTTTCTTCACTTCCATCCTCTTTTCTTTTCATTCCTTTACCTTCCTTCATTGGGAAAGTTATTCTGCAACACATAATTTAAGGTTAAAGTTCAACATGTTCACTATGACATGGACTGTCTCTGAAGGTGATAAAGATTTTTTCTCACCATTAAGACAAACTTTCATACAACAGAGAAACAAGTGTTGCAAATGACAAAGTTTTAAGGAAAATAAAGAAGAGAAATGCCAAATGAATTGATGAAGCTGATTAAACAAAAAGTGTGTCAAAAACACTCCTTTCATAACTGGAAAAGCCAGGAGCAGTGCTGAGAGCCAGCTGGAAGAACACTGAAGACAAGAAGTTCATAAGTGAAAATGGAAGGTCCAGGAGAAAAGTTATCATAGAACATCAGCTGTGTCGGTATTCCAAACTATTCCAACAGATGAAGGTTTTTATCCTCCAATTTCAATTTTTTATAGCCTTCTATGCATATTAGCAAGCTTCTCTAATTCAGAAACAAATCACAGGTGAAGAAATCCCAATGCCCATCCAAAATGTAGATATCTATAACAATAATAATCTCTTACAGGACCAATGTAGCAGTAGGAAGAGCAACAGCTCTTCATAAAGAGCAGTATCTCTGAACTGAAACTGAACAACAGGTCATTGAGGAAAACTGTGTGTGAGATCTTTTCCTGATAGCTTCAGACTATTTTTATATCATTATATAGTGTTAGTGCCTTCTCCACACAAATTCTCCATGTAGTGTTTCCAAAAAAAGCTCAGGAGATTACCTCCCTGCTTTTCAAGATTCAGTTTAGCCATGATAAAAGCTGACTGATGCAGGGGAAAGGCATCTTTCCCCTCCACAGATTAATTGCTTCATAAGGAAAAGGTGTCTGTTCAGCTGAAGGAACTGTTCTCCAGTACTATGCACTGTGAAACTCAGTTGTCAAAATTCAAGAAAGTGCACCAGGAGGGATAGAATTGTCAGGTCTAAAAATGCTGGACAACAGCACCACTAAAACAAAACGAGTAAATCTTATTTAGCTGTCAATGGCATCCTATTTCAGAAATCATTTCTAAAAATAAGCATTATGGGATTTCAGACTTAATCCTTTATGTTGATTGAATGGTGTTTCCAAAAGCTCAAATCTTAACTGGTGTTGAAATTGCTGTTCTTAGCTTGTTGTAATGAGACATGTAAGGAAACGATGTAATTAAAATTCTTTAACCTGATCTTGAGGAGACTAGATACAATAATACAGAAGAGAGCATTATGTGTCTTGATTCTATCTCGTACTTTTCTTTTAGCATATATTCTGTAGGCTGATCTACAAGCAATGCTCTGATGCATTTTCGTACAGAAGAGAACAGAAGCTGGTCCTGGGTCTTGCTGTCATACAGTTAACTCTATCATGTAACTATCTAAATCTTACATATCTAAACATAATCTAAACATATCTCCATCTTTTTTTTTAAATAAAAGAGCATCTCCTTTCAACCTCTGAACATAACTCCACCTGAAAACATGTTTCAGCACAAATATCAAGAAGTACTTGAAATATTAAGATCACCTGAAGGGGGGTACATGCAGATCTGGATTGTCAACAGTGACTTTAACATTGTACCCAGGAAAGCTAGCTTTTAAATGATCAATGGACAGGAAAGTGTCATTAAAATCCAGAGTTGCAATCTGATTGGGCATTTTTGAATAGTGCGCACTACTTGGGTCTCCATAGCCAAGAATGATGTCATGCAGCCAGTCAGGAACCACACAATCTGTGTTCATCAGGTTTCTGATAGTCTCCAGAAGAGCCTGTAAATAAGAAAAGCCAGAAAAAACAGGATTGAAGAGACTGACTTTTTACCAAGTAAAAATCATACTGAAGATCAATCAAATCTGTTTTAAGACTTTAGAACATAACTCTTTAATTGACAGTGTTTGGTTAGATTGAGTCAATATATGGACAGTGTACATATGCAACAAAACATCAGTATCAAAGCACAGAGTTCTTGAACTAAGAGCTAGTAAAGACGACACAGTAAATTTTCATCCCAGAACACTCACAGCAAGGGAAAAACGCATAGAAGATCCTCATGCAGTTTAAGGTGTCCTCTTACAGGCCTATAAAATTCACCCTTGCAGTCAGCTTAAGCCTTCCTTCAAGCATTTGCTCTTCACCCACAAATTAATTTATCTAATCATCTGTGGTTACACAAGTTGTCTCTCCTTTCCCCTCTTATGAAAATACCAAAGCTCCAGACCCTAGACTTGCACAGAAGGTGTGCTTTTTTAACTAAGAGGTAGCTGAATTTTAGCCTTCCTTTCAAAGGGCTACTTTAGTGGCAAGTCTTGAAGAACTATCTCACTTGAAACTTAGCATTTGGTCACCATGTATCTGCACTGATTTCCAGATCCTCTGACTTCCTTTGCCACCAAACATGGACACAAATCAATGACAAATGGTGCATCAGCCGTCCATACCAGAATAAAATACAGAACCTCCAAATGCCAAACTTGTAAAAGAACAGTCAGTCAAACCAAAGTACAGAATTTTATTCAGATAGTCTACATTTATATATCCATCTCCAAAGGGTAGGATTTTCTTTTCTTGCTTGTGTTGTATCATTGAAAGAGTCAAGTAATGTGATCACCATCCCTGCTCAGCCAACATCTATTAAGGTCCTGGTTCTTCCCCACTCCTCAGCGTGGGTGAGACCACATCTGGAGGGCTGTGTCCAGCACTGGGCTCCTCAGGACAGGAGACACGGACATACTGGAATGGCTCTAGCAAAGAGCCACTGAGATGATTAAGGGATTGGAGAATCTGTTGTATGACAAGCTGAGAGAGCTGGGATTGTTCAGCCTCAAGAACACAAAACTCAAGGAGCATTGGAGAATTTGAGTGATTTATATAAAAAAAATGCAACAGGAGGAAGTTAGGTCAATGGAGGTCAATGAAATGAGAGTCCCCTCAGTAGTGCCCTGTGAAGGGACAAGGGGAATGGACATGAATTGAGATATGGGAAATTCCACCTAAATACACTAAAATATTTTTACTGTAGAGGTAATGCAACACTGGAACAGGCTGTCTAGACTGGCTAGATAGTTTCCATCTCTGGACATATCCAATTCCAACTACACAGTGACAAGATCTTGAGCAAATTGCTCTAGCTGACTCTGCTTTAAACATGCCTTGGACTAAATCAACTCCTAAGGTCCCTCTAACCTTAATCACTCTGTGAATATGTTTCTTCCAGTCACAATCATGCTGTGGATTCTGTGACAGAACTGCAAAGCTATGAAGTTGAAGGCATCTTAGCACTGCTGAAGCCTGAATTACTTCAAAGATATATGGATGGACAAGTCCCATATTAAGTAAGAATTTTTCTATTTTTGTTGCAAATATAGAACGAGTACTTCTGACTCAAACATATATTGAGCACAGCATAATATGTTTGTGCTAAGAAAAGCACAAAAAAATCAGAAAATGTCACATTTTCAGGTAGTATTTCTAAACCCAGCGATCAGTTTCTAAGAGGAAGCAAGAAATATGTTCCTGACAGCAAATGTGGTGCTTCAGCATCACAAAAACTTTGATTCAGCTTTTCAAAAAGTAATTTATATGCATGTAAAAATAGTAACATTCACTTTTGTAAAAACTAACACTGCTGACCAATTGTAGTGACACAGTGGTGTCACCTCCAGCAAACACACTGTATTTGCACTTTCTCTGCTGTCTCATCTGCTTAATTTACAGGGACTGCACAAGAGTTTTCTTGTCTTCTCTCCTACAAGCTCAGCTTTAAACTTAAAGCTGCCTTCCATCTGCTGCATACACTGTCTACACTAATCACAGCATCATCTTGTTTTCTTTTCTCCAGCTGAAGTTAGAAAGGTTTGCAAATGGCATGGAATGCATGCACCAAAACTGGCAACAATGTGATAAATGTGGAAATACCTCAGATTGTCTTGAAAAATGAAGGTATGAGTCTTTCATAAATGCCAGCAAAAAAATGGCTTGCATTGGGATTTGCCTGTAAATTAGCTGCAAGTACACAGCACAAATGATGGCAACACAATGGTCCATGCAGGCTGCAAGCTGCTGCTTCACACCAGAGCTATCTTTCTAGATACAGAAAGAAAAAAAGTCTTCCTGCCTACTTGTTAATCCATTTACAGAGAATCTGCTACAGAATCCCTCAAAATGAAAATCACTTCAATTATGCAGTGCATGATTTTAAGGCACCAAAAGAAATGTAGTTCTTCATCCATGCTGCATTTTCAAAATGGAAAACTCAAGGAACATTAATGATTTAGAGGTCTAAAAAGCAAAGAAACTGAGTAAGAAATACTTTTAGGTGTATAAAATTATGCACCCTCACAGTGAAGGTTGGCCTACAGCACCTTGTGCTACAGTATGAATTTGCCCAGCAGGTGAAGGGAAGTGGCTCCTTCCTTTCTGCTCAGCACTGTTGAGGCTGAATCATACAATAGTTTTGGCTGAAAGGAATCTTAAAAGCTCATCTAGTCCACCCCCCTGCAATGAGCAGGGCCATCTTCAAGCAGACCAAGTTTCTCAGAGCCCTGTTCAACCTGACCTTGAAAATTTCCAGGGATGGGGCATCTACCACCTCTGGGCAACCTGATCCAGCATTTCATCACCCTCATCATGAAATAGTTCTCTTTTACCTGGTCTGCATCTACCATCTTTTAGCTAATAAACATTACCCCTTGTACTACCACTATTAGAAAGTTAGTCCTCATCTTTCTTATAAGCCCCCTTACTGAAAGGGCGCAGTCCTCCCTGAAACCTTCTCTTCTCCAGACTAAATAACTCCAACTCTCTCAGGCTTTCCCCACAGCAGAGGTGCTCCATCCTTCTGAATTAAGAGCTAAGAGGCAAGTATCTTACCTTGAAATTGTTTTCTTTTGGTTTTCTTCTCATTATTATATTAAATGTCTCATAGACATCTTCTGCTCCATTTTGGATTGTGTTGGTCATGTCCTGCTGATACTGGTTTGGGTCCAGAAATACTCTGTATGTTCTGCAATCACCTTTAAGTCTTGGTTTTGGTTCAGGTCCTGCCCATAATGAAACAACAAGATTAGAATTTGACTCAGTGCTAAAAGCAAATTATCATTCAAATAAGTGATCCATAATTGTTCCTCAAATGAAATTCAGACAAATTCATATGATGAAACTAATTTCTGCATAGCAATGGATACATTTTCACTGCATTATTCTAATAGTTCTTGAATAGAATCTCTTTTACTCCTTAACCCAATACTGGATTTATTTAATTAATGTAGCTACATCAGATTTTACCAGAGGAAATTAGCTGACCTTTCTCAGGCTGCTTATGGAATTGGTTTGTTTCTTGCCATGTATGTAACTAATTCAATGAGCACTCTTTAAAAGAGAGAAAAATTACCAATTAGCCTGTTAAATATAAAAAAACCACAGAGACAGAAAGATAAATCTCTTGAAGAAGCTTTGGGCTATCATACCTTCTTCAATGACACGCCCCTTCTCGTCCAGCATGCCCTGAATTTCACAGCCTCTGACATAGACCAGGCCAGTCTGCTCCACGAAAGGCTGTCTCCTGTCGAACTTGGTGCCGTAGGGCTGCATGGGACGCACCGTGATCAGGAAGCAGACGTCGTGCTTGCGCAGACCTGGGCCCCAAAAGGAACAGGCAGAGATCTGACTGAATGGCGCTGTCCTCATCAACTCCTTAACATATGTATATAAAAGAATCCACTCATTTCTTTCATAAAATCCCACCTGTATATATTTTGTTTTGCCTCAAAATACGCCTTGACCTTAGAAAATACAAAACCATAGGACACTGTGATATAATAGATATGAAAAGTAGAAGTTGGATGCTTTTTTCATAAGAACAAACATTATTTCAAGATTATTCTCCCAATAATCTTGCTCTAGCTATTTTTACCTAATTATTTTCAATTATCTTTAAGAAATGTTTCATTAATCTCTTATTCTCATTGCTTCCCTCTGGACAAACCTCCAATTCCTTTTTTTCTGTTTTTTACAACAAGTTAAGTGCAGTGCCTAGAACTGGGCACAAAACCCTAAACCAAGTTACTTTAGTTATCTATTTAATAAAGTAAAAGGTCGCTTAACCAAGTTACTCGCTTACTGTTACATTCCAGTTTATAAATTCCAATATAACGAGATTTTGTCTTTTTCCCTTAGTACTAACACAATGTTGGGAATCACATTTACTTGTGAACAATGATGATCCTGCCTGTTAAGTTATTCCCCCAACATGTATTGGTACAGTGACTTGTTCTTGCTTAATAATCATCCCTGTTGAACTACATCGTACTTGTAAAATGCTGCTTCTCCAATTCACTAACATAATTCTGAACACTAAATTTTCTCTCCAGTACACCTCCAGAGTCTCAGATATCTAAGACATCTTCAAAGTTCAGAAAACATGCTGTATTTTTCATGAGACAAATAATTCCTCATTAAGCACCAGACACTGTTCAACAGAAGACAGTTTCATCAAGATCCTGTTAAGTCAGGCAATGATTTATGAATTCTTCATCTCAGTTTTGATTTAGTTAAAATATTATTTTTTACAAATCATAAAGGTTGTTTTAGTATTTAAAAAGCTAAGTGCATCACTATATAGATACCTTCATTATAGTGAATTCTCTGCCATCCTCCTAGATTTTTTACTTTAAGAGAAATCTACAGCCCCAAAGCAGCATCTGCTCATTTATCACACAGTCCAGCTTTAGCATTTGTGCTATGTGACCTGCAATCACACTACTCAGCTCCAGCACGTTTATCAGGTTTCTCTAACAAAAGAGAAAGGAGTGACATTTACTGATAATACAAGTACAACTGCATGCTTCTATGCCACTTGCTAACACAGTCAACTAAAGTTCAAATCCCCAAGCAAAAGAAGTGTCGCCTGTGGATACTCACAAGAAACAGTATTTGGTACAGTCAGCACTTCGTAATATTCAAACACACTGCAAACTGCTGAAGTGCACTGGTTTGAAGTAAATAAAAATTTGTCCTCTCTACTTCTGCATGAGAAAGATATCACCTTCCCCATACTTTTCAATATGACATTTTTAGCTTAAAATGCTAAGCTAACTTTCCACAGTCCTGTAAAGAACAGCATTTTACAGGACATCAGTCTGAAGTAATACACACTCTGTTCTCAATGAAAGGTGTAAGTAATTACTTCCAACTTCACTTTATGAAAATATAAACTCCATAAACTTGGAATTTGAGTAACTGTCCTCTAAACTGTATTAGGACTGACAAATCTGTACCATGGATTAAAACCTCCTTTTCTCACAAATAAGACTACATCAAAATGTATTTTGATGAGCACCTATTCTGAGCACTTTATTTCCAAGCACGTTAAGTACCTTCCCATTCATCTTTGATGTTATCTCGGACATTCAAATTGATTGTAACGTCTGCTCGCACTCGCATGGGCCAGTTTTCACCAATGTTGGGCTTGGCCACCTCCACTACCGTGAAAGAGACAATGGGCTGTGCCATCCTAGCCCATCCACCAAAGACCACACCTCCATATTCTGATAACCTAAGAAATAAACATCAAAATTTTGTTAGTCACTAGCTGATAATTCTTTTTAAAACTATGAAAAAAAATAACCCCACAGTAACTTTTAAGAAAAATATAGAATTCTTAACTTTATGTGCTACTGAATTAGATTCATGGAATCCTGCATTTTAGAATCAAAGCATAACATGACTTATATTTCAAAAAACAAAGGCAAGTTATGCTAGCATTATTCAAAAAACTCACAGAGACAGAAGATAAAGGAAAGGTAACAAAAAGCAAGTACTGAGTATAAAAGACATCACACCAAATAAATCCTTTAAACCAAAAGAGGATTAAAATGTGGCAGATATCAAATTCAAGAATCCCCCCCAAACAGAGGATTTTATGACGTTTGCATGTTTTGTCAAGTCAGCCATGGAAAATTAACTCATCCATCTTAACACAACTAAGGCTGTTTGTTAGCATCCAGCATGCTGCCTTTAACACACCTGCAGGGATACATAACCACAAACCCCTAAAATATCAACCCTTGGCATGGCAATACCTTATGGAAGAAGTACAAACCACAGTATCTATGTAATAATTTTAACACATTTGTTACTATGTACCTAGTATACCACAGTATCAGCTTTTGATTCCTAAACACACTTTGATTAGAAGGGAACTGACTGGCTCGCACCACTTAATAAATATTACCATGGCTTCATCCTACTGACACTGTCTTCAATGTCCTGCCTGATCTCATAGGTGGACTCCAAGCGGAAAAGATTGAAGTTCCTCAGCAGGTAGTCATGGAGAGTCAGGAACTGTAGATTCAACTTGGGGAGCGCAAGACAGCCTAAGGATTTAAGGGATGATGGACAAACAAAAAAAAATATTAATTAATACACTGTTTCTATGAATTCATACATACACACACACTTTACTGTACAACTGCCATTGCAGTTATCCTTGGAGATTCTAAAAACCATCCCTTTTATCAATACACACCTCTAAAAAGCATGTACTTTTCAGGTTCTCTCTAAAAGATCCTGTACAAGATTGAAGGAATTTTCATCCTTCTAGCACTAATACAGTGAACTACTTAAATATTAAATCCATCAATGTATTCAGACAACAAAATGAAGTTTAGGAAAATCAAATGCACAACAAAGTAATGGTCTTTGGAAGTGCAACAATTAAGTTAGCATTAAAAAATTATGAAAAAGGCTAATGAAATATTAAAAACCATCCAACAATTTCCCTATTCCCATGCTTTATGTTTACTAGATGCCATAAAAACCATTAATGTGGAAAAAAAGATTTAAGTCAAAAAATCAAATTTTAACACACATCTCTAAAGTCTGTATTACTGCTTTGTTTTTTAAATGAGAAAGAAAAACAGAGAAAGATTAGATCCTACTACACAAGGAGTATTAGAACTCATAGACAGGTTCTAAAGCTTTTTCCATTGTTTTAGGATAGTCTTGGATGAAAATTTTCCATAGTTTTAATTCCTATAAGTTACTCATCTAACATTACTGGACTAGTATTCCAGTTTGATATCTATGTTTAAGACCTGTGAAAGCATCTTGCTTTTGAAACCTGCAATATCACTGTTGAAACCTTTCTCTGGTATAGGTACTACATACTGACTTTCACATGCACTGAGAAACAACAGCGATGAAGAAAGGCAGCAGAGCACAGTAATTTATATTGTGGAAAGTCTGATGGTGATAAAATACTTCAACACATTTCCCAACACCAAGTAAGAAACTCTGTCCTGTTAAGCTAGTTATATGCACAAAGGGCAAGGTGTGAAGCAACACCTCTTTAAGGCTGCACAGTGTTCATCAAAGAGACGTTCTTCTTCCCTCATTTTCTAAAAGGAAATAGAAACAATACTCCTAACATTCTTGGGTTAAATTACTCTTACATAAATTTTAGACCAAATTTATTTAATTACTTTTAAGAACACAAAAAAACCCTTGTAAGACCACAAAACCAACACTGTTTTGTTTGAAACCATGACAGGAGAACACATGGAGATGAGAAAGAGAAAGTCTTCTCTAAACCAAGAGAAGCAAAATTAAAAAAAAATACTTGTAACAGTCTGACAGCAAGAGAAATCCTTCACAACAGCACCATCAATACCATAATTCCAAAAGTGTTCAGCACAGGAGGAAATGTTTCCACCAGCAACCAGTGTTACTTGATAAAATTACATCTCATCATTAACAAAATTTCTTTAATACACTATTAAAAAGTCACAATGATGACCTGCCTTCTCCTCCTGCCCCACCTTCCCTCCCCCACTGTAACCCACATTGCCATAAATATATTTGGCTGATCAAACATAACGACACAACAAAGAAGTCAATCACCCAGAACAGGGTGAATGACAGTAGAGCAGTCCTGACCTGCATTTAAGAACCTGAATGGCTCAGAGCATTACAACAACCTGTGATGCCCCCAATCTTACTCTAAGATACTGGAAGATGCCAAAGTACCGTGTGTAAGTTTCTTGGACAGAATAAACAGAATACTTCAGAATTCCTTTATTAATTGCAGCATTTACTGAACTACTAATCATACCTTCTCCAGAGTAATATTCAGTTGGCACAATATTTTCATCCCAAATAATCTTCTCTGTGGGATAGAGAGGCATCTGGTTGAGCTGCTGAATTTGAGATATTCGTCGCTCATGACGGGAGACCTAAAGAAAGGAAGCATTTCAAATCTCTGAGTCAAAAAGGAGCAACAAAGATACTTTTGAAACTGATAATAATTCATAAGGTGGTCACTTGAGTTTTCTCCATCAATATCTTTCTAATTAAATATTTTAATATAACTAAATGCAAACAGTCACATCAGAAGATGAACAAAGACATAGTCCAACTACTGGTCATAGTAGAATCAAACAATCCTTTGGGTATTCAGCAGACCAAAAATGGCACAACAGAGTTGAAAATACTCAGTCAAGGCTCAGCAGAGAATCAACTTAAAATAAAACTCACTTTACTTTCCATTAAAAATACGGTCAGTACCTAACTAATACTACTCATTCAGTAACAGTTAGTTTTTATTTCCTCTTTGGGACACAAAAAAAAATCTATCCAATACTATAATATGTTATCTGAACAAATATCTTTCCATGGCAGCCATAGGCATATCACTACCTTCAATACCTTAGAAAACCACATGAACTATCTTTAAAAAAATCAACCACAAAACAAACTCAGGAATGAGATTTCAAAAAACAGCTATGGTATTCTGATATCAAAATTAGAAGCCTACAATAGTATTGCTACACCTTGAATATCCAAAAAACCATGATGTGCATTAAACAATATTTCAAATTGGTTTGGGGCCCAAATAGATACTGAATATCTAGATCTACTTTAGCAGATCTTTTTGTTTTTAAATGGGAAAAAAACTTTTTCAGAAGAACTCAAAACTGTTTCCAAGGCTCTGCTTATCGACCTAAAAAAACACATAAATATAGTTTCTCATGGAAACTATATTTATGAATAGGCGTTTTCGAATACTTAATTTATATAGTTTTAAACCCCATCTTAACATTCAAATTACTGCAACAACACTGCTGTGGCTCACAGGTGGCTCAGAAAACATTCTAAACGACTACTGTACTGCAGTGTAGCTGCCGGATGTAGCTATGCCTTGATTTTTCAATGGAAGAAGTGCAAGGAGCATTATTCATGTTTTTACCAGCAATTCCAGCAGGAACTCCTTCTCGTGGCTCGTGTCCTCCCCCTCGGCCAGCGGCGGCAGCAGGCACAGGTACGACGCCACCTGGTGGAGAACGTTGGAGCTGCACGGCGAAAGGAAAACAAGAAGCCTCTGTCACACTGAAACCAGGGACAGCACTCACTTACTGCAGCTGCCTTTTCCGTAAAGAAAACTCCAGCCGTCTGATTCCACCAGAGCTAAACAATTACGGGTCAGGCTTTTAAGTGAAGTTTATGTATAAGGTGTAAGCTGAACCCCTCACCTGCAATAAACATGGCAAGGGGTGGATATTTTTGTATTTTTTCAAGACCTGACACAGAAGCAAGCAACAAAGCATACACTGCCTTTGTCAAAATACATACTGCTATCCTTTTACTCACAGCATTTACAATGCAGTACAGTTAATACAGTGGCATGCTTTCATGATTTTTGTTGTAGTTCTTCTACAGAACAGAGTAAAAAAAAAATAAACTAAACAAGTTAGACGTTAACTACTGGCTACGCACATGAGAAGTCAGAAGAACAAAAGGCTGGAAATTTGTTAATTTAATCATACTGCGAACCAAAAACTTCAATTTCAATTTGCTAACTTACCTAAGAGGTCCAAATAACTTCACCAGTGCATCACGAGTATCTACTGCAGCTACATTTGAGAGTGCAAAGTCGTATAATTCTGGGAAATGTGCAAACGCTGCTCTCTGCAAAAGATCCATGCATGGAAAGTGGATGTAAGCATATTAATCAAATGATTTAATAACAGTTTAAATACTTAGAAAAAAGCACAGTTTCTTCTGGTTCATAACATGAACCACTCTAACCAATCAGGATAGAAATACAAGCCAGACTGAATCTCCATTTTTCTTTCTCCATTTTTCTTAATGCCATATATTTGTTACTCCTCTTCTTCTGACACAGTATCGTTTTCATTACACCCTTCTATCAGCATCTGTTGTCATTAAAATAAAACATAAGGGAGCAGATATAAAGCTTTGCAGGCAACTGAGAAAAGCCAGGAACAAGTTTAATTTAACCATGTTTCCTTGAATTGTTCTGTTAAAACTGATACAAACAATTCTAAAAAGTGTGAGTGAATTTGTACAAGGGACCACTGCAGGCATATGTGCACACTGATCTTGAGGAAATGCTGCCACCTACTGCATCACCACAGGGTCCTACAGCATTCCGCTTTCCTTTCTTAACAGACTTAACAGGAACAGTTCATTTTGGTAACACAAGGTCAAAAATGCTGATGTTTTGCTAGAGCATATTAATTAGTCATAGTCTCATCCACCATGCTGAAGCATTACATATCTTCAATTCCTACAGACAGCCAAGCTAAAGTTATTCCTACAACTCAAGAGGGAAAATAAGGGGTTTGATATGGGAAATAACCTCATGCCTATTCCAAATGCAAATTAGACTACAACAGTAAAACCAAATCCTCTGTCTCTCATAAGCACTTCACCCTCTACTTACCTGCAGAGAAGTAATTCTGTCATAGTGAATTGTAGTCATCTCATTCTCTGTCAAAGCATTTCCAGTCTGATCATTGATTTCAAAGCCAGTGTAGAATTTGAGCATATCTAAAAGCTGAGACATCATCAATATAAATTAGTGGATTAACAATAAGAGACACCGCACAAACACGACAAACAAAACCACAGTTCAAGAGGACAAATGCACAAACAAGAGCTCCTCAAAGTTCTAGAAGAACTGGGAATAGTATCTGAATTTTATACTTGGCTGATGCACAAAATAGTTTTTGTTAGGTATCTCATCTGCAAGCCATCAAAATTTCAGTATAGTCCACAAGCAATACGATTTCTTGATATACTAGGGCTTGAAATTGAAACTCATCACAGTAAGGTGATCTAGCCAGAGGCTGTCATTGAACCCAACTTACAGCTTCCTGCTACCAAAAGGGAGAGACCTTGTGCCTTTCTGCCCTCTCTGATGGCAGCTCTGAAGTTCATCTGACCTTTCAACAGCATTATTTAACTTGGAGGAAGAAAATTATTCAGATGTGCTGCTGCCTTTGTGTACCATCAATACTGACCCTCAGAGAAAACTAACAAGTGGCAGAGATGGGGGACAGCAAGCAGCAGGAAAAGCAGCTGAGATGCAGGAAAGGGGACAGATCTTCAGATCCTGCCATATAAAAAACAATGTACTAGCTATGAGTGAGTAAACTGAGGGATGGAAGGGAAAAACAGCTGCAGTGCAAAACAGGGTGAAGTCAAAATGAATGAGAGAAGAATGCAGTGTTGACAACCTCTACTATGTGTGTGGTAAAGCATGCCAGAAGCTGCACTGCTTTCTAGCTTGTACTTTTAAGAACTCAAAATCAGAAGCAGAAATATTACTTTGCTCTTGTGAGACCCCATCTGCAGTACTATGTCCAGCTCTGGGGTCTCCAACACTAAAAAACCTTGCTGGAAAATGTCCAGAGGAGTTTACCCTAGGGCTGAAGCACCTCTTCTGTAACAACAGGCTGAGAGTCGAGACTGTTCAGCCTGGAGAAGGCTCCAGGGAGACCATGTAGCTTCCTTTACAGTATCTAAAGGGAGCTACAAGGATGGAGAAGGACTTTTCACAGAACATGTAGTCATAGGACAAGAGGGAATGGCCTTAAACTGAAGAAGGGCAGGTTTAGATTAGGCAGCAGGATAAAACTTTTCACTGTGAGGATGGTGAAGCACTGGAACTGGGTGCCCACAGATGCCTCATCCCTGGAGGTGCTCATGACCAGGTTTGATGGGACTCTGAGTAATCTGATCTAGTGGAAGGTGTCCCTGTCCATGGCAGGGGCATTGGAAGTGGATCATCTTTAAGGTCTGGTCCAACCCAAGCCACTCTGTGATTCCATGAAATGCTATGTGAGTAGTTACACACACAGGTACAGGTAAGAAAAAATACCGTGTGAAAGATTTAAATAAAGATGTAGCTTGTATCAAACAAAAGCCTATTTAAAAAAAAAAAAAGAAACCAGCTGCAGCATTCACAAACAAAGGGAATGAAAAAGTTCTTTTGAAGAACTTTGTGTCTCACCTGGCAGAAGAGATGACCCTCTTTTTCTCTTTTAGCAAGACTAGACAGGTAACAGTGAACAACAAGATGGGAGTCATCCAACACTGTATTAAACCAGCGTCGTGTGGGGAGCAAAGCCTGTGGTAAATAACATCATGTTAATACATGCAGCTGCTCAAAAAGTAAGAAGTCCTGGCTTCTCAGGATTTTCCATTACAAGAAGGCATATTAAGACAGATTGCTGCAGTTATTTGCATATCTAATACCCTCACAAAGGTATTAAAGCAGCAGTTATGTATGCCAAGACACTGGGTTGGTGCAGGTAAGCTGCCATGAACAGTCCTTTATGTAACAGGGAGCATGGCATGAACCTGCCATGAGGGAGCATTCATCCTGCCAGTCAAAAAGTAAATTAAATAAAGCAATTATTCTACTACTAAATGTCTACAGAATGACTGTGTGCTAAAAATGATAAGTCAAACTGCTTCAGCATTGTTTTAAATGTCTGTTTTCTACACTAATTAAATTAAGCTTGAGGTCATTAAAACTGCCAACTGCTTCTTCTAAATATGATAGGGTATCTTCTCTTCTTTGCAAAAACTCAAGTGTTTTTCAAATCTTTAATAACAACACAAATAGAGATCTTTTCAATGTAAATAGATTAAGCTGCTATATGTAGCAAATGTCGAACAGCATACAGAAGACCATAACAATTTAAGTGACAAATGAGCTGTTCTCTGCAGACTGAATTTAGAAAGCCAAAAAGCCATCAGTATGATGTTTAGAACTGAGATGAAAAAAAAAAAAAATCTGTAATAGAAAATGTTGGTTGCCTTGTACAATAATGATGAAAACAAACTCATAAAACCTTAAGAACTCTCCACTGAATTATTACTTTCAAATTATCAAATCACCAGTTTTGATATGCAGCATATACACTGTAATATGAAACAGTAATATTCTGAAAAAAGCCAAGTAAAAAGAGCCCATTAACCCAGTACATGCTACAAAGGCAAAAATACTTGAATTTACAGATAATTTCTCATTTGCTTGTTACAGTCATTTGAACAGACTTTCCAAACCTGTCTGAATTCTGATCTTTCTATAATACCTAGAGGGAACCAATCTTAGAAATGCTTCTAACCATTTTAATTCAGACTTTAGTTCACCTTCCAACACGTTTTCTCTTACCAGAGTATATTACATACATAAGACAGCAAGATCTAATTTAAATTATTCAATCTATTACAACTACAAGCACAGACTACTTCAGTGATTTAACAGAGTGAGCCTGCACAAAATCATTTTAAAGTTCCCAGTAACACTGTTTCAGAAAACGCTTATTTTATTTCACAGCGCCTCCTGAATCTGAAGTTACTCTAAAATAATTACTCATGCAAAAAACTGCAAATGAATGCCTTTTAATACTGGTACTGTGGTGCTTAAAACTGTGTCACTTCCTTGGTATCTGCTGAAAACTTCACAAAACCTTGCTCCATGCCTTATGACTCTAATAAACTGCAGATCCCCAGACCTGGTACTTCTAAATAATGAAGTCTAGCCAAACAGGAATAGTTTGCATTTCAGACTACTGCTGCTTTCTGGGACTTAACCCAACAACACAAAAGAGACTTTAGGTGACCTGTTATGCACTGGGAAGAATAATTCTGAATCATTCCTACCAGATTAAAGCATTACACATTTTCAGAAATGGCCAGTATTATTACCTCTATTCCAATTAAATCCTCTTCATTAAGCACTTTAGGATCCCAGTTTTGTCTGCTGGCTTATCAACATTGCTGGTCAGCTCCCAGTATGGATGCAATGCTACAACCTCTTATTTAATGGAAAATCACTTTTAAACAACCACATGCACAGCTGTGACATAATCACCTCCTATTTGGAATAAGGTTGCAATAATTACTTTATGCACTTTAACCCTAGAAAAGTACACCTGGAAACTGGCTGGATCCATTTAAAAACTTACCTCAAGGTCTAGCATGAGTTCAATAAACCTCTCACAATAATGAACTTTGTCCATAGAAATAGGACCTAGATAAAAAAATTTTAAAAAAGTTTAAACTGATCCACATCACAATATACTTACACTTGAACAATTCCTTAAAAACTAAATAAATGCTACAAATCTAAAAGTATTAATTTTAATCTTGTTAAAAGCTAATTAAAATATTATTCTCTTTCTAAAACAATCCTTTCTTATATTAAAAATTCTTCTGGTTAGAAATGAAAGAGTAACAGAACCAGAATTTCAGGAGTGATTTTATCTGCTTTGAAAAACCTGGAATATAACAAGCAAAAATGCTCACTTCCACAAGGTATCACTTGCCCATTATGTTTGTTAAGAACTTTTAATGCCAGGTACTCAAAAATACATTTTTAAAAGCTGCAAACAAGATGTGTGCAAAAGGCCTTGTCCATATTCAAAGGTACTCAGAGGGGACAACTAGGAAGCCTTTAACTTTAACTGTCAAAACACACCACATCTCCCTTGATGACTTTCCAACTCTTACAGCCTCCAAAGAAATGTGGAAGTAAATCTAAAACAGGTTTAGTATAATTAGGAAAACAGAAGGGATAAGTATCCTTTCTGAGGAAGCCACATAAAAAAATTTACAGCTCAGGTAAGAGCTGAAGTTTGCTAAGAGTTTAACAGAAAAAGGAAAACTCTGGGAACTGATTTCACCCAAATTGTGCTGTGCTTAGAGCATAATAACCCTCTTCTGTTAAAAGGCTAACACCTTCCTCCACAAACACTTTTCCTTTCTAAATCAGGCAAGGAGATAATTTTGCTTGTCACAATGACTCAAGAGCAGTCAAATCTTACAGAATTTCACTTCACTTAGGCTTTTGTTCTTACTGTAAATCAACAGTATGAACAGACAGAGCCTTATGATATCCATTTATACCATCTATTTAATAAGGTACTTAAGTAAGTATGAAATGCTTTAAGGCTCTAAGCACACAGTAAAGAATATCAGTTCCCAGAAATATTGTTTTTACTAAGTACATACTGAATATAAGGAAGTTTAAAGTAGCTTTTTACTGTTTAATTTTTAAAGTATATACAGATTTGAATATTCATTTTGATATGAAATCCATGCAGACAGGCATAGTGTCCACTACAAGCCTCACCTGAATAAGGTCCCCAACCTCAGACTGATATCCTAAGGACTAGTTGCTTCAGCAATACAAAAAGATTTTCAAACAGATTACCAGATAACAAAGTAACATGAGAAACACAGTTACCTGAGACAGGTATTGACTTTAGAACAGAAATGAATTTCTGAATGAGCTGTGAAAGAAATCTTCTCTCTCGATATGCTCTAAATTTGGACATAAGACAAAAGAATTAATACTCCTTAAATGCAGACTAAAAGTACATTGTAGCTTTCACAAATACAAAGTTAGCTGCCTCGAAATTATTATACTGATGGTAGGTTGCTTTGAAACACACCTAAACTGTTTACATGAAAACTTTTCTCTCTGCACTCAGGAAGACAGAATAGCAGCCTACATTTTTGGGCACAGAAACTGGTTAACAACCTATGCTTCTTACTGTGTCAAGGAGAAGTCAGTCCCCTCCTACACCTTAGCACACTGCAGCACAAAAGCATTGGAACATTTAATTTTGGTGAGATAGACACACATTACTGAAATTCTTGCATAAGCTATATATACCTAAGAGTGAAACACTTGCTAAAGGTCATGAAAAAAAGTGAGAAGTTACATGAATTTTCTTTCGTGCCTTCATCCTTTAGTTTTAAGATTTGAAATCACAAATTCACTGACCAAATAAAAGATGAAGTTGTCTAACAGTATTTTGCATAAAGACTACTGAAAAAGAGAAGAGCTTCCAGGAGACCATGTATCCTCATTGGCCACAGGTATTCAAAAACCACCTTTTTCATTGAAACAATTTATTTGAGCTGAAACACAATGAATGCATTAAGGAAAAAAGGCATCTGTACATACTGCATTCTTGACTCTTCATCCATTTTTGCATCATTTTTCTTTATTAGATTCCAGAATTTTCTTAGTTTTGGTGTCTTTTTCAACTCTTGTTCCAATCGATTCTGTAATGTTAAAGTGATATTCAGTCACCAAGGAAACTTGTTTTCATGAGATAAAAATACAGTCCAGTCTTTTTATTAAAAAAAAAGAAAAAATATATAACAAACGGAAATAAAGAACTGTCTCTGTCTACTCTCACTAAGTATCACTGTGAAACAAAAATGAAATAATGCTAGAGAGTCCAGCCATGACTAGATGTCCAGCCATGACTCGATTGCCTCCCTGTGACCTCATGGCTTTGTCTACAAATTATAGCTTGAAGATGCTATAAACAACAAAGCTCAGTTTTCTGAAAACTGAGTTTTATGAAAAAATTTCATAAAAACATTATTACATGGAAATTTGCAACAAAAAACCAAAAAGGATTTAGCAAAGCAGACAAAAATGTAATTCCACAGCAATGCTGTAAATATTAGAGTTCCTCAACAGTATGCCATGAGAATTTACTGTACAGGATTTGGACACTGCCTAGAAAACTGCTCTGCCAGTTAACAGTGTTATGCTTACAGGTTGTAGAGCCATCCACATGGGTAAGGAAATCAGCTGCTGCACCTGTCCTCTGATCAAATCCACTTCCTGTTAGAAAGTCACAGATGATAAATTTTAGAACATTCTTATGGTTTTTGATATGCCTGTCTTACAAAATACATCTATGTACAAATCTGACAAAAATATTTATAGGGTTTTATCAGATTTCACAATTTCCTAACAGGAACCTGCACTATAACCCTACCCAGAGACACCTGGTTCATTTCATGGAGTCTGTCAGCTCTTAACACTTCACCATGGGCCCCATCCCTGCAAGTACTTTTAGGACAAAAGCTGCTGAGAACTGATGTTCCTTCTTCCATCATTTCTTATTCCTGAACTCACCCACCGTGCTTTCTCTACTTGTTTTTAAGCTGTTCTTTGTCTGCTGGAGCCCTTAATTTATCAAGTTTCTCTGTCTTCTACACTCTTCCCATTGTCTGAAACAAACCATTTTCTCCATGTCAGTTCAAATGTGCTCTCTCCAACTATGCCTATGATCTGGATCCACAAAGTTTTCCTTCTTTCCTGAGCTACTGAAAAATTTCAATTAACATCTTAAGTATGTCTTCATGGACAAATACTCCATTCTCAGCATTCTGAAACTTCAAACTTCAGTGCTCTTCACTAAAAACACTACTGTGACTATTCCATTCTGCCTTTCACAAAGAAGGGCAGCTGCTAATAAAAGTGTGCTCCCACAGGCACATTTTCAACAGTTTCCCTATCATGTTTTACTAGAAATATGCTCTACAAGAAGGATTCTGTAGTTACCATCAAACTGTGCAAAATGAAGATGCATTTTATCATTGTGGCCACTACAGAAAAACACTATCTCAATAAACTATACACATAAAGTTCAAGATGGTTACTGGCTCCCAAAATCATTCCTAATCCCAAAATCAACTAATACACTTTCTATGTTGTTTTGTCTGAGAGATAATTTTATTTGTGCAGACCCTGATTTTGGATAATACACCCCACATGAACTATAAGTAAGGAAAAAGACCAGTAGCAAGAGAGGCTAGGGAGCACTGCTATACATAACAGGTAAAGTGCTCTTCCTGCTTGCTTCTTAGGATCTTTAACTCTGTTTTAACCACATATTGAGAACACAAGTTGGTCTAATGCTTTCTTAAAACTAACTCAGGAGAACTGCAGATAAAAATTGTATCTAAACCTGGTTTCAAAAGTGAAAAAAGCCTCACTGTCTTTCTCAATAATTAATGGAAATAATTTTTGTACTATTTCTTAGGCAAACTAAAAAGAGCACAGTAGTAACTAATCGGTTTTAAATGTAAAGCATCTTTTCAAAAATAAATACATAAATTTTACAGTACCATTTTAAATACAAAAATTTGTATTAAATCCTGTTTTTAATTGTCTAACTAAATCCTTCAGTTGCAAGTCTCATCTATGACCTTATATCAGAGAAAAGCAAATGTGTAGAGAGAGATGAGTCAGAGTCAAAACAGAGGGTAAAAGCCCTCTGGTACTGTGTTTTCCTTAAATCAAAATTTTGCTTCTTCTGTCTTGTAAGAAGAAATTGCTCAAACTAAACTGCTATAAACACAAAACAGCATAAACACACTGAAAATATTTACATTTAACATACCAAACTATTGAAGCAGTGATCAAGGAAAAGCAGCAGGACTGTCTGTTCATGCAGAGAGTACTCACTCTCATTTTCGACCAGCGATGCTTCCAGTATGCGTTTGAAAAAGAAAGGAAAATGTTCTGGCCTTTTTTTGAATGTCTAGGAATAGAAGAGGAAGGTAACTTTGAGTCAGGTTGATAGAAATAATTTCAATCTTCATTCACATAATAGAACAGAAATTCTCTAAATCCATTTAAATCTATAAAAGAAGGGATTATTTTTTTTCATTTTCATTTATTCTAACCAGGCAGCACAAGCAAAACAGACTAATGATATCCTTCTGACAAGGGATCCTCCCCCTAATACCTTCTGCATAGTCTAACAGGTGATGCACAGGACAAACTAAACAAGAAACACAGGTGAAGCCTTGTGGGGATGCTCACCTCATGACTGCACAGAAATATTCTAACATCTCCCAGCTAGAAGATAAATGGTAGGTTTTGGCCAAAGCTATGGCAGCCTTAAGTGATGTGCAAAAAGTGAGCAAATAAAAACCACCAGAGATTAATTATAGTCCTGGAACTTCCACTGAGCTACGTGAGCAGGAAAAAGATAAACTGAATAATCACCAAGATAAAGTCATTCCTTTACAAGGGCAGCCATGTACCAAATAAATTGAACTAAGCTGCTTGGAACATAATGTGCACCTGACATTTTACTTCTAGCACGTGTGCCAGAAGAAAAGCACACAGATAATATACAAGCAAGTTATTAATCCTTTGTGCTTTGCCAACACTCAAGTAATGGCACACACATCGAACTCAGTGTGCCTCTGAAATAATGCCATGCATAACTAGGCTTCTGTTGTTGAGGTGGCCTGTAAAACCTGGATTGTTTGTAGAAACACTAAATAATTTCTAAACCTATTATTACCAAAAAAAAAAAAAAAAACCACAACCAACCAAACAATATACACAAAAGAAGAGTAAGACATTATCTTAAAATAAAGCAAAAAAGGTAGAAACCAATATGCACATGTTTTAAGCAAGGCGTTATTGGATAATACATTAGACTTTCAGTGGTGCCTTCTTGAATATACAGATATAGAAATCCTTCTTTTTCCTTCAATATCAGAACAAGAACTTCCCTGTAAATACCCAACCTCTGTCAAGTGGCAAAAAAGTAAATGCTGGTGGTAATGTTCAGCATCTCACAGCAGAACTAAGGACTTTCACAGCAGAAGGAATCAAGTAATTTTTCACCTGTCCATTCCCTTCTCCAAAAAAGAACACAAAATTTGGAACATCACTTGAGGTATTCCAGCTGAGGCACCATTTCCTTTTTAACACTACAAGCTCTTCCACCTTCTGTCACTGTAAGTGAGCACGCTGTAAAAGCTGCAACTTGCAGATCAAAGTCAATTCTAGCTGCAATTGAAATCAGTTACCTCCCACGCAGGGACATTCTCTCTGAACTTCTCATTCACCATACAGCAGATTGACATTAAATATGCCTTACTGGACACCTCTGGAGAATAATTCATCCATAGGTAATTTTCAAGGTACTGACTGTGAAGAGATAAAGAGTATTTCATTAGTTGCAGCCACCCACATAATCTGTCACTCATTTAAAAAAGCAGTTATCCACAAGGCTTTTTTTCCCCTTCTTCCCCCGAAAGCCATCTTCATAGTTTGTGAGCAGTTTCTCAAGTTACCTCTCATCTAAGTCACTGAAGCAAAACTTGTTAGACTCAGTAACTGATGACACTAACACTTTCACAGAAAGGACAGGAACCTCTAACTCTGTTCTACTGCTGACATACAAATTCCAGAAGTCCATTGCATGCTATTTGTTTGTGTCAAACCCTTAACCACAACTGACATTTTTTCTTCTGCACTTTTTCTAATTAAGATGCAAAAAAACCAAGGGAAGTTTGTCCTTTGTAGTTACCGGTACTAACTTAGGGACTTGAGCCTTTCTGAAACATATAATGTATCTCAAACAAAAAAATCTCATATTTTTTCTTAAGATATGAGAGATATAAGAACCAAATAGAACATAAAATACTGTGGTTTTAAGTATGTATTGCTAATATTTCTTTTACATCTTTTTAGAGATACTCTGTAAATTCCTCCAGGAAAGTCTGAAGCAGTTGTGAACCACTGTTTAAACAGATTTCCATTCTTTTTCAAGAGAAGAAGACGTTAATGATGCTGCTGCTGCAGCACAATCCATTTTTAACCTCATACTAAGAGACATAATCCAAAAACTTCTCTGATTTCAGTGAGTTCTGATTTAAGGCTTAATGATACATTCCAAATTACAGACCCAAGTTTTTCACTTATTTCATTCATACTCTCTTTCTCAGTGTTCCACTTACACTAGAAATTGAGAATCATAAGACAGTCTGAGATGTCACTTACATTTATGGAATTATTTCCTCTTTAAACTAAGGTCTCCTCACTTAATTTTCCTCAGTTCACAATTCAAGGCCTTACAAAGTATGAATGAATACACTACCTTCAAACTGTCTCACTGCCCTGCATTTGCTTCTCACCTTTACAGGTTCCTAGAAAAATATAACTCCAAATTTCCCTCCCATTAGCTCACCTGAATTCAAGAAGCATTATCTTCCTAATGGCAAACCTAAAAAGGAAAAATTAATCAATTAACACAGGAAAGAGAGCCTCCCACACACAGCTGCATGGAAAATGACTATATTTTCCTTTATTTTATTATATAAGGAAACTTGTAGAAACACTCAGGAATTACTTCTGTCCTGACATTTCCATGCAATAGCAACCACTTAAATGCAGAAGCAACTGCTGGAACACTGGAGATGCTCAAGTTCATAGAGATTCATTAAGCAATTAAATTCACATTTTAAAGAGATTCATGTAGGTCTTTTAAATATGAAAACACCACTTCTAATAGCCTTGATGATACAAACTGCCTGTGGATGAGAGCGTCTCCTGGAAAACTACAATTATATATTTAATCTGTTCAAAATGGTGTTTTCTTCTTAGTGACTGGCAATGGAAGTTTGCTTTGACTCCATATGACAAATTCTTAGATTGTTTTCATACAGGAATAATACAGAGAATTCTCTGCAGAGCTCAATCTTCCCCAAAAAGCTCCAGCTACAGTTACACCTCTTTTCTGCACAGAGAGCTGCAGAATGCAGTGTATCTCAGATCCTTCTCCCCCATCTAACATTACAACTGACTGAAACCACTTTTCCTTCATGAATCTGGTAAGAGCAGCCAGAACAGAGGAGGAAGGTGGAGGCAGTGCACTCTGCAGCAGTTTTTGTTCTTCACATTGCTTAGTGGCAAAAGAAGAGATCAGCCTTCTATAACTACCACAACAAAACCAACATAAAAGACAACAGGCCACCAGGGAGAGGGTCTGAAAAATATTCACTCCAACCATCACGTTTAAGGTTTATGGGCTTAGGAACTGTCTTGTTGCCACACTCAGACTTTGAAATACCATCATGGTTAAATTACTTAAATGCACTTGAGTAATTTTCATCTGCTTTTAACATATAGACAAGTTTAAAAGTATTCTATGAAACACTAGAAACAGCTCCAACATTGTTAATGATGGAATGGTAGTAAATAAGAGAAAGCAACCGGTCTACTTACTTTGACCTGACAATTTCTTTTGTATATACATCTTCAATGACCTATGGAAAAAAAATTTAAGAGACTTTTATATACTCACTAATGAGATTCAAAATGCATTAAGACATTTTACTCTGAATTAGATACTCTCTGCTTACAGCTATTAAAATACTTTCAATAAATTTTTCCAACAAGAATGAAAGAACTTGCACTGTAAGTCCTAACAGACTTATAGTCTGGAACATTTTGACATCACATGACACAGAGATGCAGTTCAGCTGTTGATGTACATCCTAACAATCTCCAGTTCTAACTACCACAAATACTACAAAATAAACTGAGGCTAAACGGAGATTTTGGCAAACATCCACAAGGAAAAGAAACTTAACATTTAAGTACCCTGCAGTACACAAAACCTAACACACTATGCCAAATTTTAAACATTCAAAATGCACATGTCCACCAGAATGGCAATAAAGTTGTCCGATGGAAGCTTACCAAAGAAGCTTTTAGAAAGAACACAGTTCAGTAATACCTGCATCTTTCATCCCCATTTGATTTCTAAAAGTAGAACCTCTTCAAGCATCTTTTCACCTCTAAGGAGATGCTTGAAAGTCTTTTGCCCTCATAACTTCGGGCCAAAATAAACTGAACAGAATACAAAACAACTGCATGCTACAGCATACCTTCCTGACAGTGCCTACATTTATAAACTACAAATACATAACAAATTACATTGTCTCAAGCAACAGTTGACCTTCCAAGCAGTCTCCTAATAGTCTCATATAAAATAAGCAACACTAAATATTGGCACATCACAGACTGGTTGATCCTCTTTCCTTTACAGCCCCCAACAAAATTCCAGTAGAAGTAATTACCTTAACATCAAAAGACAATGTTTTCTTCACATGTGGAGCCCAGTATTTATTTGCTAACTGCACAAGGAAAAAAAAAGAAAGGTTAAATACATACATTTTCATGTCAATGACACAACATCTCAACATATCCCATCTCCAAACTTTATTTCACTGGTATCTTGCTTAATTTCAGCTTATGCTAACTACAAGTAACAAAATCATGTTTTTAACAGCAATGCTTATTTAAGGCTGATAAGCACTGCTGTTTATAGGCTTTTATGCCTAAACCTCTTTCAACAGAAATGCGATTCTTTGGAAAAATTTCAGATGCATAGGCTGCTATGTAACAAACATTTCCTATTCTTAACTAACGTCTAACAAATCCATCAAAAATAAGCCATAAACTTTTAGGAACTGCAAATGCTAAATGGCTAGTGATTATGCTTCCTTGAGGAATGTGACAAGTAACTAGAGGCAATATGGAAAAGTCTAGCATTTTAAGGCTCTTTGCTGCAGCCATCACTTCACCAATACTCCTGAGCAATGATGACAAGAGCTTCCTGTGCAACTTTATTCAAGTTTCTTGATGGTCTGGTAAAGGAAGGAGAGCAGATTAAAAAAAAAAATCAAAAAGAAAAGAAGAAAGAAAAGAAGAAAGAAGACTTGTAGGAAATCACGTAGAACTTTAACCAACAAGGAACTCTCGGCAGCCTTTCTCACATTAAAACACGCCTTACAGCGATGCGCAGTGCATTGCACGGATGCGTTTGGCAGCGTTGCTTTGTAAATCCCGCTGGTCCGGAAGCGCGGGGGGAAGCACCTCTGGTACAGGACAGAGGCGTCCATCCCTCACCAGCAGCGACCAGCAGACCCTCTCCCTATCACCCACAATAGGCCTGCAAAGGCTATTTAAACACCACCAGAACGTCCCTTCGAGCCCCGGCTGCGGCCGCGGCAGAGGCGGCCCGGAGGCGCCGCCGGCCCTACCTGTGTCACGTACTCCGCGTTGATCTGCGACACCGTGGGCGCCACGATCTTCTTCGGCGGGGCCGAGGGCGCCGCCGTCGCCGCGGCCGCCGCCATGGTGCCGCCGCTGGAGCCGCCCGGCACAGGCCCCGGTGCCCCGGCGCCACCCGGCCGAGGGAGGGATCTCCGGGCCGGGAGCAGCGGAGGCGGGAGCGCTTCCGGGGCCGGGAGGGCTGGAGCGGCCGCGGGGAGGCGGGCGGCGGCCGCGCCATCTGCTGCTCCCTCCGTGCCGCTGCAGCTCCGGCTCGCACCGCCGCAGCTCCCTCACTCCTGCACCGCAGCTCCCTCCTGCACTGCTGCTCCATCCCTGCACCGCCGCAGCTCCCTCACTCCTGCACCGCAGCTCCCTCCTGCACTGCTGCTCCATCCCTGCACTGCTGCTCCATCCCTGCACCGCCGCAGCTCTCTCACTCCTGCACCGCCGCTCCGGCCCTGCCGCCTGTCAGCGCACCGCGTTGCTGCTGCCACACTCAGCTTTCTAACGCTTACGGGGACTCCTATTTTATGTATCACCTAGAGCGCAGATTTCCGTCCATCTGATGTGAAAAACCTCCACAGTCTGTTTAATATCAACCAGTTGCCACCGACTCCTGAGCGTGTTTGAGCGCTCTGTCCCATCCACAGGCCCGTGATTAAGGACTTTTACTTAAGAGTTGGCCAGGATGATCCTTACGGGTCCCTTAGAACTCAGCGTATTCTGTTGAATCTCTTGAAATGTGTGCAATTTTACAAGGGTAAAATTGCATGCTCAAGGAAGTCAACAGTTTGGTAATGCTTTAGAATGGTTTGCAATTAACTTACCCTATTTGGTAAACTAATTAAGGAGGAAATTACCAGAGTCCCCAGGGAAGTTACTGTGCTTTGTTTCTGGGCTCATTATCCATCACCTGCCACTTGAGTGCTTTAAACTTCCAGGCTGGTCCCATTGAAGTCTGTTTGAATATGACCTCCTTTGTTTTCATATCAAGGTGATCTCCATTTCATTTCTTCAAGCAGAGGTTAAACTAAATATTCTTTTAGAAGTTGAATTAGAATGTACAATGGGAGTGGGAAAGGTAATGACAGTACCTTGAATAGGATCAGACAATGGCTGCATTGAAATAAATATGCCTACTGCATGCCTTGACTTTAGAAGATCCAGGAAGATGAGAACTAGTAAAATTTAAAATTTACAAAAATACCAATTACAAATTTTGTAAATAGCAAGGATTGAAATTGAAGCTACAAAACAGTGATAAAAAAGGACAAAGGAATGTAAGTTTATTATGTATATATAGTTTGAAAATAGGAACGTTTCTGAACTGGCTTTCAGAAGGAAGCCAAAAGTTTGGTTTGTACTAAGATGGGACAATTAGAAGAGGCAAATGCATTTTGGACTTTGTAAATTTTGTAAAAAAATTTGTGAATTTTCTCTAACAGCCTTGCAAGGCTAACCTAAATCTTCTGGTTATGCTGGATTATCAGGCCTGTGTCAAAACCCACAAATTTCTATATGTTATCAAAGCTATGAAATGTCAAGGAGGAATCCACATTTACCTGACTTTAGGCATTTGGGTGTCCAGTGAGGAGGTCAGTTGTCTTCAACCTCACTACAGTCAGTGTGGCAACAGATGTCCTTCCAAAGGCAAGTCAGAACTACTCTAAGTGCTCTCATTCTCTGAAGGAGCTTCTGATATCAGAAACTATTAGATGCCTAATGTTAGGCAGTAAGATTACACCCCTGAGTGAAAATGTCAAATCAAGTGACAAAGATCCTCTCCCTATAAATAATATATTAATTTTTTCTCTATACAGGGTATTGTTTATTTAGAGAGTGCTGGGGATGGTAGGACTACAAAGGAGTAGCAAAAGTATAAATTAATGCTTTGAAAAAAATACACTGCTTTCATCCTCAAGAGCAGGGGAACCTTTAAAGAATTGTGGGAGACCAAGCACAATGACACCCAGTGTTGTACCTTTGTCCCCATCTGCAAATCTCACCCCAGCTCACAACTGTCTAATAAGACTGGTCTCCTGAATTCCTACGCTCAGTTTCCCCAGAGTGGAGGCACATCTGACACTTTCCACTCCAAACTCCTTTGTAACTGAGGAGAAATAAAATCCTGTACCCCATCATCCCAGCAGCCTTCTGTGAAGTTCTCCATCTATCTATACTCATTGGCTTAACATGTCAAGAAAATCAAACATTCCTTTCAAAAACCTGTTAATTCATTAATGAAGACATGTATTATTTAAAAGTCACATATTTGAGTAGATGCAGTTTTCAAGACTATTATTCCTTTCTAGGCTGCAGTCCTGGTCAATTTATATTCCATGCTGCTTTCTCACTTAATTAGCTCCTCTTGTTTTGGATGCTTCCCCTTCTATATTATTGTAACCATGAAAAATGGGCTTTTCTCCTTTTCTTTGTAAACTGTGTAAGCCAAGGTCATCAGTGAGCTGGCAATTGCTTTTATTTCAGTTATACTCTCCTGAGCACAGTTCCACCAGAACAAGAAGTACCTAGTGATAATCAGCAGGGGTTGAGTCTATGTTTTCTATTTTCTACTTTGTGGGTTATTTTAGATTCTTCCTAGAGCCACAGAAAATATTAATTCCTGGCAATGAAAACTCTAGACAATTCATAAAGATTTCAAACATTTATTGATTTTGTTACTGTTACAGAGTCATCAGTGAGACATGGCCAGTGAATTCAGCAGATTCAGTAGTGCCACAGATTTAGCAGGGCCATACTTCTAATGTAAACACTGTTTCACTTTTGACTGTTTGTCTATCACATGAAGATTTAGACTTCAGCTTCTTAGACATAAACTCTGCTCTAAGATGCAGACTCTGTGTGGATATCATCTTGCACCTTTGTATACTCTGGTGGGAAAAGTAGGTAAAAAATACCAACACTGTACTCAGCATGCAAAATGGCATTGTCTTACCCGTTCTAATCATAATTTTTTTTCAAAATTATAAACAGGCATCTTGTCTGGTGGACAACTGACTTGTTCTCCTCCAAGGAAGCATTCTGCTGGGGCAGATGATTCCCCATGTGCCTCAGCCTGGTTGCTGCAGCAGAGCAGCAGTGACTATTCCTGGCTCTTTGATCTGGAATGATGGGGTGGCTACTATCACAGCTCTACTGTCACCTGTCCAGGTGGCCAGAGGAGCAGAACAAACGTTCCCATGACATAAGATGGAATTGAAGATATCAAAACCTTCTTTCCAGGGTGAAGACTCTGTTCCCTCATAGCTGAGGGCATGCTAACACCACTCTCATAACGGAAAAAAGCAGTTCACTGACAGCAGCACTGTTGTACTGCCCCATGCTCTCCCATCCAGGAGTTGTTTTGCTGCTTGTCCACCTGTACCATTTCAAGCTGGGCATAAAGTTCCAGTACATGACCAAGGCTGTTGAGTCTTTGGCCTCAACTGCTTCTTGATAGAGACACTGGGGCCTGATAGATGGAGACTCTTCTTCCTTCCCAAATCATTGTCTGTGGCTGTACTTCCCTTTTCGACAGCAGTTTGTTCTCCTTTCTACATATACTGAATACCCTTAGTGTTTCTTGGCCCATGTGTTCCATAACTCAGAGGCCAAGGGAAGTTTACATTCCCTTTTTGAAAGTGAGCCCTGAGTGTTCTGACAGCCATGCTCTGTGTGCAGAAAGACAAAACCAGCTAAGTTTTGATGACTGAATTGTGCTTTCTCTGTGCACAACTTACAAATATTGAGGCGGTTTCTAATAGAACTATGCTTCTCAGGATGGGGGTTGAAATATCTGGCATGCACTTCGCCACTGTATGGGCATGTGTTATCTGGCCTAATGTCATTGCATCGTAATACATGTGTACACTTGGCTTTGGGGAGGTGCCCAACTGCACGCTGCACACCTTCATTTAAAGCAGATGAATCTCAGCCTGAGTGACACTAAGCCATATGTTGGGTAGGCTTTCTGTGAAGTGAGTCTGTAAAGCTTAGGGAACACATCGCTTTAAAATCAGCTTTTATCTTAGTTTATTGACTTTTGCACGTACACATGAGATTTTCAAGAGGCATCCCTCTGAAAAGCTCTGGAACCGAAATCTTTCCAGTCTTTCTTGACATATGAGAATTTCAAGTGTCATCGTGCATCACGTAAATATACCAACTTGCATGTACCACTTTTCTTCTAAACAAAGGACAAAAGTGATTATTAATATGCAATATTTTGAAATACTTCTTTCTAAGTTATATGAAATAAGTTTTTGAAAGTGATGAGGGGATGAACTGCATACAAATAGAATAATATGTACATTAAGCAAAGAAGAGCTGAAATCTCTGTGTCTCTCACTGGTTGAAATTATAGAAAAAATATATTAATTTAAACCTGCTTTCAGGTAAATAAAATTTGGAAAATCTTCTCAAAAAAGATTAGAGGAATCCTTTAACATGTAAAAAGCTTAGACACAATGACAGAGGGTTATAGCTTTGGTTATAGCTCATCCTTCATAGCAGTTAATATTCATATAAACTAAATGTTCAGTCTGTTCATTACAGCTTTAATTCAATCATGTCACGTTGGTTTTACTATTTTATTTATGTGCATTCTTCTAGTCCAAGACGTTTGTCACTGTGTTCATCTCATTAAATATGTGTACTTCCACTCAGTAAATATGGGTACTTTCAAAAATGATGCCTCAGTTTAGTAACAGATGCTTCTTAAAATATTTAGAATTTTAAAGTGTAAAGAAGCCATCAGTAGCATTCTGATTTGTGTATAAATATTTATTTAGCACACATTCTGGCCAATGTACTGCCCTTGATTTTTGTGCAAAACTTACAGTAACTTTAATGGATATTCTGAGCTCATGACTAGAGGAAAATATGGTTAATTCAGCAACCCAGCTGCTTTTATATCCCAGAATAGCAAGCAGTGCCTCTAGTGAAGGAGATGGTGAAAGAGGAGACTTTGTGTCATTCTTAGCTTTCTGTTGCTGGGCTCACATTTGGGTAACAGCTCAAGTTAGAGCAGGCTCACGACTGTTCTAATTCTCTTCAGAGACTTCTAGCTAGGTTCCTGCCAGCTGAGAGAGAACAGTGGTTAGAAGTTGAGATCAATGGTCAGAAGAGCTCTAGCAATGTTGATAAAAATCCTGTGAGAGGCTTTTATGTGGTGATGTTTCTGTGTGGAAAAAATTAATGTGAAATAAATGTTTGATGGAGAAATTTCATCACTGAAATGAGATTTTAAAGGCAAATAATTTCCTTTCTGCTAGTGCTATAGAAATTTGGGTTCCATTTGCAGCATCATTGCAAAAGTACATTCTCGATCACATCTCTTTTCTCACAATCAAAGAAGAAAATACACATTGCAGACAAAACTGTAACATTTCTAATACGCAGCAAAAAACTCAAGACAGCAATTCTAAGATGCTGAGAACTAGCTCCAGTTTCCTAAAGCTTTCATCCTTGCTTTTCTCTATATTTTCTAGGTTTTTGGTAGACATTTCCATTAGCATTTCAGGATTTTAAAGGAGTATAAAATAGCGATAAAACAGAATACATATGGAAAACAGCAAATTCACACCCGTGTAATAAAAAAAAAAAGTTTTGACTTTTAATAATTCCTTTTATTGTAAAAACCCTTCTACTGTAATATAAACTACAGTATTACCCAACAAATCATTTTAGCTTATTGGCAAATAGACATTTTTTCTGCACTGATTGCATTAGCATCCAGACACATTATTCAACATCTGAGAGGATTCCTCCAGAGCTATTCTCACTATCCAAGTACCTGCTATTTTTAAGACCCAGAGTAAAAATACAAGATATAGTACAATACAGCAAGCAGCATTGGCAAAATACTGGTCCAAGGTTGCTCTCAGTGTAATGAAAAAATCCTAACCTGCTTTGAACTTAAAATTCTATTATCCTCAAATTGGCTGCTACACTTGGGGTGTCTAGATAGCTTAGCAGATTTCTACTTCATTTAGTAGGACTATTGTCTCTAGCAGGAATCCCTCTGCTCTGCTTTGTTTTCAGAATCATCTTAGAAACAAAATCAGCTAGAAATTGAGAAAATAATCTGATTTTTCTGCTTTTGCAAACACATACTAGGGATTAAAATCAATACTCTAAAAAATGCACTGATGAAGTAATGCTACAGCATCCAGAGAGTGTTTTTCTTTATGTCAATAGGATTTGAATGCAGTGTATTAGGAGTACAAAGGAGAGACACCATGCATAGTTTCTTCTTTAGTTTAGGAACAGTCTTTTACTTTTTTAAATAGCAATGGCCACAGAATTCTGTTTCTCCGCTTTCACCGTGTCAGCAAGGCACATTCCAGTGCCACAGGCAAAGCTGGACAGTCACCATATCCATGTGTTCCTACACACCCAGGTGACTTTGAGTGGAGAGTGACAGGCCACAGCCTGCATCACCACCAGCCAGCTTCTCACCTCTTGCTGCACTCACATCCTCAGGCACTCCTTACACACTATGGCAGCCCAGGGCAGCAGCCAGCTCTGTGGCTCTTGGGCTGGAGCTCACAGATGGGGTTCTACAGGGCCGTACAGACTGGCACCAGGGACACTGGAAGGATTCCAGCAGAGAGGAAAATTTTCAGCCACATACCCGAATCATGTCAGGCGTGTAAGAGTCAAACCACACATAAGGATATCCTGGGAGCAGTCAGGAGCTGGAATGGCAGACAGCAGAAGTACAACAGCATTCAGAGACCCATGATAACTCAGCATAATGACACTTTCATGTTAGAACAATAAGGAAATATCAGTTAACAAGGAAATATCAGTTCTCTTGTGAGTCTTTTGTTGTCATAGGACTGATTTCTCCTTCACTTGCATGGACTTTGAAGATTCACTTTTTTAACAGATGCTAAAAAAAAACGCTGTTTAAAAGCTGCTTGACAGAACTAGTCATTATGTGAAGAAATACAACTTATTTGCTTAACCTGGAGAAAGAACATTATAGGAGAGCATAGAAAAGTCACTTCTGTAATTTCAATTTTCTTTATGATAACTGCCTCTCAGACACATCTCATCCACAGCCATCAGACCGTAAAACCAGGCTATTAAGTTAAAACTTACACTTTAAAAATCCACAAAACCTTGTGCTAGGAATATGAACCATTAGCAGTTCAGTTATTTAGGAGGTCTGGGCATTTTCAACATCATTACAAGGGGCCATTAGATGGACTGAATTCACAGTCTTTATTGATTTAAGAGTCATCCAGCTGTACTTAGGTGTTACTCAAATGAGCTACTATTGAGAGATTATGACTTTTGGAGTTTTACATTTATAGTAGGAGGCAGTCAGGAAAACTAAATATTAGATCCAGCGTCTTGGTTTGAAGCCTAAGGTTTCAGTAACTTCAATCAAGTTTATTTTGTGTTTATCTCCCTCACTAATTATTTTGGTGGCTCTGGGTGTGTGAGAGCAGACCAGAGCTGAGTGAGAAACCCAGCGCACAGTGAAAAGCAGTTTCAGTGATGAAACAGTTTTTTCTGTGGTTTATTATTGCCTTTTTCCTCTTTTGAATTTTGCTGTAGATACATATGGGAATACTTACATATGTATGTTTTGACTTTCTGCAAACCTTACGTGGGGGTACAGCTGCCACCCACACACACACCTTGGGCCACGCAAAGATCTCAGAACTGCTCCTCAGGCCTTGGCCTTGATGAAGCTGAGCTACTCTTGAGCTTAACAGAAACACTCTCTTCCTGGGAACTTCTGTTATCTAACAAGCTCCTGGTTTTTAACAAACAGCCTTGGAAACTTATTTTTGTTGCCTGCATAACAACACAAGTGGAAAAATTTTTTTGTACCAAACTTTCAAAGAAAGTTACTGAGCTGAATTTCATCCAGGATGAAAAGTTATTGTGACTAAAGGCAACTCTCTAGCAACCTTATAAACAGAGTCCTAAGTGAGACCCTTGGAGTTCCCCTGAACCACAGTGGGCTTCAACCAGCACTTGCCCTGAGTGGGATGGCTCTGAGCTGGTGAGCTCTCAAGCTTGCTACACTCTGAGGACTGCACTGAGCACCATTGGGCTGATTCCCCCCAGGCGGCCCTTTGTCCACTGAGAAGATGCAATGGCGTCTGATGTGAGAACTTCACTGAACTTGAGGGAGGTTTTTCACAGGTCTATACCCTGGACATACTCCTTTAGCTCTGTGTGTGTGTGAGTGTGAATCTGCTGAAGGAAACAGACCATGAATGTTGCTCTCTGAAGTATGTTAAATTTGTGAGTTAGGCCTGTGAGTTACTGTGGTGCTATATAAGTTCTTTGGGAAATGGTTTAAATTCAGTGCTTTTAAACTGTTGGTCAAATCTGGGGCTAAGTTTGGGGCTAAGTTTGGGGCAAGGGGCTCCCCATTTGAACCTTGTGACTCAATTGGAGGGTCCCTCTTATTTCTTTTATCCTTTACCCTTTTCCATCCTTTGCCTTTTTCCATCACCAACATGCACACAGATTATTTTAGTTTGATTTTAGTCATAGATTGATTTATTTTCGATTTTAGACTGTTTTTTTTTGTGGAAGAGGTTTTACAGAGCCAGAGAAAAGTTTGATAAAAGGATCCAAGTTTACCCCTGAAAGAATTTTCTACCAAGGTCATTGACATAGAAACCAAAAAAGAAAGGATAAATAAGAGAAACCTGCAACTGCCTATTGCAGTAAGCACTTTGTCTCTCATGACCAATGAGTAAAGTGTAAACTTAGGAGCTTTGTAAGAATGTATGAAAAGCATGCATGCTAGAATAAAAATGGTTTGAAGCCTTCTGGAAATGGAGTGCGTGGCTTTGCATTGTCTCAGTCTCAACTACAACAGTATTTGTCTGTGTACTTTAACCATCCAATTAGTAATGAACACTGCCAACAAACTTTGTTGTGCTTTCACTTTTACATTAAACTGCTTTTGACAATACCTTTGCCAGTGATTCCTTGAGCCACCTAAAACAGTCATTTGTGACACACTGCAATGATAGTGCAGCATGAACATTTTAAAGGCATCCCTAGCCACATCTAGACAGCAAATGTATGATGTGATCAGTTAGTACTGCAGTTGAATGTCTTAAAAAATCCCTTTTACTTTTTTCTGCTTGTTTTAAAATATTTGACCCTTCTTCTATTCCACACAGAACAACCTCAGTGCTAACCCATGCTGTTGGAGAAGTTCTCTTCAGCAGGAGCTCATGGTTAACACAGAAGGACCAACTGTTTTCCTCTGTAGAATATGCTTTGGTTCTGCATAGTCTCAAAAAATCCACTACTTCAGTACTATCAGATTATTATTATTAGTCATCAGTTCATTCTAACAAAACCACAGGCAATGTCTGCCACCAAAGATATTTAAAGAGTGATGGCTTGAACTTGCCTCGAAAATGGAAAATGACTGACATACTAATCAACAAAAGTGTTACTGTGAACACAGAGAAAACAGCTCTAGTTCAAATTCTCAAAGATACCTGAAGAATCTCACTGTTAACTGCAAAACACAGGACTCCAACCTTGGGATTTTTCTTTCCTGAATCTTAGAAACCATTTAACCCCTTTCCAAGTAGTTTATGGAATAATCCCCATAAAATAATTAATTTATACTGACACAAAACTTTTTATGAAGGGATGGAGAGCCAGATAGACATTGTGACACTGAAATCCAAGCCCAAAGATTTCATTACTTTTCAAATTCATCAGACAGTAACACTTCCTGCAAATGTCTATTCATCCCTCAAAATATTTCTGTATTACTTTCCCTTCATTTTACTTAAATTGGTATTTTCAAAACATTAAAGTTTTGTGTTCTCTAAACATTACTCTCATAGCACTTTTAAAATGATTGTAACTCCATAAGAAAGATGTCATTATCTTTGAACATATTTATATTTTACAACAAAAAATATCTGAAATGACACCTATTGTTCTATCATATAAAGTTATTTTGATGCAGTCTTTTCTGCATAATGAATGTTAGGTAGTTTCAAAACTCTGGTTTGCACATAAAGCACACTCTGGAAGTACAATATAAATAAAATAGTTTATTACCAGTATTTTAAAAGAGCTCTACAATATGCTTTCAAAACATTTTATACAGCATTTTGTCTTTCAATATGAAACAATTCACATAAGGAGAAAAAAATCTCAGTATATAACTATAATCATCATTAATATACTGAATTTGTCTGTCATACAAAAGGCAGAGTAACTACAGACTGTTCCAAGTATTTTGCCTGGTTTTATTTTCACTGAAAATGGAAAAGTAACATGTATGAAAATAAAACTCCTTTTACCCTTCATATTCACCAAGTACAACAACATTCATGCCATTTCAAAAATTAAAAAAAAAATCAAACCTATTTTACTTAAATAAATATGTTTCTATTTAAATACTAAAAAAAATGTCATGTATCTTACAGGCATGTTAATTTAGAAACAGGAATAAGAACTTCAGGATTCAGCTATTCAAAGTTGCATAACAAAGGAAATATCCTAAAAGGTAGTTTTTCAGAGGACAAAAAAGAAGAAACAAACTTCATTCTCGTTTGTGATGTATGAGCTCCACTGTACTTGCACTTCTTGCCAGCCCCATTGGCACAATGGACAAAACCATCTACTTACCAGAAAGTAAAACTACAGATTCTATTAATACAAAATCAGAATTACTTAATTTCAGCTGAAAGTAATTTTCAATCTCTTTTATTTAATGTAATGAGAACATGACTTCCTGACAAAACTGCTCATCTGAGTTATTATCACATCTTAGAGAACATTTCTTTTACTGGTTCACTTTGTATGCTAGAAGGAAAGGAGACTGAACAGAGAGTAAGCCCATTTTTAACCTTAATGATAATTTCTTGTCTTTTTTTCTTACAGAAAAATAGTTCAGTAAAGTATAAATTGGCCAAAAATGCTAGAGAAGGCAAGGGATTTACAAGGAAGTAGAGTTAATGAAGCGGTGAAATGAATAAATTGATTATAAATCCTAATATTATAGCATTATCTCCTTGTATTTTATATAAAAAGGGAAATTATCTGGTTCCTCATGTATAGCTCTCCAAGCACATTAAGTGTAAATAACAAAGCAGGTTTTTTTCCTATCCTATAGGAAATAGAATCTTCTATAACACCACATCAACAATCTTCTCACTGAATTTTCTCCCCTTTTTCTACTCTTCTCTTTGATATAAAAAAACACCTTTTTTTTAAAGTACAGGATAAATACAGCAATAATCCGTTGCTTGGAATATATGGGGAACCAGAGGAAAGTAAAACAACCTTTTTTTCATATTCTCAAAATTACCTTTTTGTCTTTACTGCTAGTTTAAAAGTGTTACATTTTTCCATATAGTATTTTATGGTTTTAGTGATAATTATCTTATTCATGAAACATTGTAGATTACTGCAACACTATTGATACAACATGAATGTGTATTTATAAATTTAATCTAGCCAAGGGGAATGCAAAGAGCGTCTGGATTTGTTGCATTTTAAAAAAACATCTCAACATGAATATCTCAGAAATTATATTAAGTAGAGAGTTTTGAAGACAGTAAATTAACTTCACCAGGTCATCTCTGTAATAGAAAATATAATCCCCTTCAGTTAATTGTTTGGCCTAATATAAATCTTTTATAATTATGCAACAAACAAATGTTAAAATTATTTCATAGGACATTATCCTGTTTTGATAAAACTAATACATTCTCTGCTTGTTCCTCAGTGGAACTAAGCTTTAAGCTCTCTTTAAAGTGAATAAGGTGGTGTCTTTTCAAATGTGGGGCCTGTCTGAATTTTTTTCCACAAACTAAACATTCAAATGGCTTCTGTCCAGCATGCATTAGGTGATGTCTTTCAAGCTTTGAAGGAGATTTAAAAGCTTTAAAGCAGATACTGCATTGATATAATTTGTTAACAGCTTCACTTTTTTCAGTACTTTCAGAAAAGTCATGCCAATAGCTGTAACAGCTTTGCTCTGCTTCCAGCAATTTACTGCACAAATACGGCTGTGGGTTTCTACTGCTGGTGTCAAGAACAAAATCCCCCGACTCAATTTCAACTTTGATTTCAGCTGCTTGGTTTGACTGAATCAGCTCAAATTCTTGAAAGCCAGATGGCTGTGAAGGTGCTTGAGAGTAACCTGAATAACCCACAGGCTGAGAAGACATAAATTCAGTGTGATCTCCCTGGTGGTTGAAAAGTTTGTTCAGGTTTACAAATTCTACCTGGCAAACGGGGCTTTTACAGGCTCTCTTTTCAGTATGGGTGAGCTGATGTCTTTTCAAGTGAGCTGACTGTCTAAATGCCTTCCCACAAACATTACAGCCAAAGGGCTTTTGTCCCGTGTGTATAAGATAATGTCTTTGAAGTTTGGATGAAGATGGAAAAATTTTTTCACATCTGTCACATTTACACACTTTGTGTCTGTTATGTGTATTTTTTGCAGAAGATGAAAAAGCAGAGTGAAGTACTTCTGGATTATCAAAAAAACTATCATTTGACGAACCATATAAAGCATCATCTTTATTATCCAGTGAATCACCAACATTTAACATGCTTTCACCAGGAAGCATATCTTTTAAATTACTGCCCACGTCAGGAGGCTGTGGGTACTCTTGCCAAGGCAATGGCACAGCAAACGTTCTTTTCATCCGACTGCAAACTGACTTGTGCACGTCACGCCGGCCCCGGCGCTCCCTGGGAGGTTTAGTGGACACGTGCTGATCACAACGCTGCTCCCTAGCTGTGACCAGGGCAGGACTTCCAACGTGACCCCATTTAATTTTTTTTCTGTCAGTCAGAGAAAAATCTGTTGCCTTTCCTCCAGTATGCTTCAGTTTCATCAGGCTCTTATTTTTCCTGTTGACTGCGTGTCTGCGTGCTGTTGTACCATTATTTGAATTTCTGCTGTCTTTTGGATAACAACATTTGTGTAACTTTAGAAAATGCTCTGTTTCAAAACACTGGTCACATGCTGGGCACTGAAAGGGTACAATATAAATTGAGTGCACATCATGTGGGTCATTGTCCTGTGACTTGTGTGTATCAGCATTCTCAAAACTATCCCATTTTCCTTCCAACACATTGTGTGGTCTGGGATATTTAAGAGTCTTTGCTTTGCATACAGTATTGGGGAAAGTCTTATTTCTGGCATGGAGCTGTTTATGCTTCATGAGTTTGCTCTGTATTTTAAATCCCTTCTGACAAAAGCAGCACTGAAAAGGCCTTTCTTCTGTGTGTGTGAGCTGATGAATTTTCAAGTGTGTTGACTGTCTGAAAGATTTGCCACATGAAGAACACTTAAAAGGTTTCTGGCCAGTGTGAATAAGGAAGTGCCTTTCTAGCTTGGATCTGGATGGAAATGTCTTGTTACACGATTCACAAGTGTGAGTTTTCTTCTTTCTCCTTCTGGCACCATGGAGCTGATCTGACTTGAGACACTGATGCAGCATCCACCTCTCTTCAGTTGCAAAGGGTTTCCAGCACACAGAACAATGAAATATGCCACAAGAGACCCTGTCCTGCTCAGAACCAGCATAGCTTTCTGTTTGCTTTGTATCATTCTCATAGTTTTCATTATGAAGCTGCTGATGCTTTAAGAAAGTGATAACATTTTTGAAGTTTCTATAGCAAACAATACACTTAAAAGGCAGATTATGGGTTAACTGATGCCTCTCCAGGTGGACTAACTGCCTGAACGTTTTATTGCACACATGACATTCAAATGGCTTTTGACCAGTATGTATGAGGTAATGCCTAGCTAATTTTGATGGGGTTTCAAACTGTTTATAGCACATGTCACAAATATATGGCTTTTTCCTGGGTATCTTGACAGCTGCTACACAATGCTGAGTTTTTAACATTTTTAAAAGGTAATTACACCTCGCCTACTCTTAATTTCTTCAGATAGGTATTTCAAGTGAGATCATCAAGTGCACACTAAGAGGGAAAGCTGTAGAAGCAGCAAATTTTCTTAGGAGAGCGATTCTTAAATCCCACTGGTTCCTAAAACAAGAAAAAGAGTATTATTTAGCCTATATTAATGCATAATTGCCTAAGTTTGTCTCTTGTTTTCTACAGAAGATACCAAAAGTATCTAGATTAGCACACTCTTGATTTAATTTAGCTTAAAATACTTTCCTTGTAACAGAGTAATCACTAGTATCACTAGTTGCTACGTGATACAGAAAAACTAGATTACTTTCCAGAAGAAAAACAAGTTTAAGTCATCTGTGCTATAAATGCATCTGTTCTTCCAAATAATACACAGTTCAGCTACACTAAATTAATTTTTAAAAAATTCAAGAACTTATTGTAATGTCTTCTCTACAGCAGTAATTCTAACTCCCAAGTATAATATTTATGAAGATGAGAGAAAAAGAAAAGAACTAAGATTTCTTGCACTTCAGAAATACAGTAAATGAATGCACTGTTAGTGAAAAGAAAACACTTAGCTTCAATATATTGTTAAATTTACTATTCATGTTTCTGCATCTTATCAACTGTATACAGCAGTACAATCAATTTTGATTTCTCTCACAATGGCAAACGCTGGAGCCAGCAGCAAGAGCAACACACTAGCCACAAACTACAACCATAACAAAGACAACTCCCAGAACATGGAAAAAACACAGGCTATGTTTGCTGTCTCACCACAAAGCTAGAATCAGGGTTGTGATACCTAACCATGCATATACTGTGAAGTCATCAGGAATACCAAGGTAGTCAGCATAATTCATCATAATTATTGTTTTAGTCTAAACCAAAACAGTGAAATATGTCTAATTTTATTTGAATTTTCAACACAGAATACAGCTGGGCAAGCTACTGTGCCTCAGCTCAATGACTTACAAACAAGAAAAAATAATTTGCAAGTTCCTGAATGCATGAAAAGTTATTAAAATATTGATAGGAACAGCTAGAAAGTACCTCAACCAAGCCTTCCACTGTGAGGCCAACCCATGTCTCGACAGCCTCCAAAGTGGTCTTAAAAACTTCACTGAGGGAGGTTCCTTAACCTCAGCAGGGCTCCTGCTTCAAAGTTTCACCTCCTCATGAAGCTTTTCCTTCCACCCAGCTGAGCCTTTCTTTACTACAAAGCTATTGTCAGTGTTCGCTGCCACTACTTTATGTATTCAAAGTCTGCTTTCTCATCTTTTGTTTTGAAACTAGGAAAATCCTGGGGTTTTCTAAGTATTGCTTTGAGGTTCACAAAAAAAAAAAAAAAAAAAAAAAAAAAACCTAAAAAACCCGTGTTTTTAATCATCTCTGGACCAATTTCAGTTGGTCACTTCATTCCTAAATTGCAGCATCTAAGAAAGATTAAGTATTCCAGTCCACAAGCACAGTACAAACAACAGAATAAAAAACCCTCTATGATATTACCAATATAAAACAAAAGGGATGAAGGGAGCAAACTTTAAAGCAAGAGCATAACAGTTAGCACTTGAGTTGTAATATCAAACTACCACAACATATAGTTAGTAGAAATATCTTGTGTATCTCACAGTTATTACAAGTTGAATATTCATTCAACATACCAGCAGAATAAAAAATTAACTTCTTCAATGCCTCCAAAACCCTTGTCACTTCACAAAGAGATAATGTCCTTATTTTTTAAAAAAAGTACACAAAATGTCTATTCAAATTAATTGCAAAGAATAAAAGCCTACTGCATTTTAAAGCAAGTTACAACCTGGTTCAAGATTCAAGAAACATGCACTAAGACTGAAAATATCTGGCCAATCAAGATTTTTCTTAAGCTTAATGGAAAGAAAACCTGGTAATGAGGTAGAATTGTTCCATCCCTACCAGATATGTTCCTATGTAACTGTGGGCCTTAATAAGGAACATCCGGATGTTTGCCTAAGAAGTGATTGTCACTACACTGAGGAGTTTCTTAATCTCACTGAAACAGTTCAGGGTAGATAAAGCAGTTGAGAATGTCATTTTTTCCTTTCCAATTCTCTTTTCCTGTAGAATTTTAACAGCTACTCAGTTTCAGTCTCCTTTTGAAGATGAAAGAAAACACAACACTTTTAGGAGACCCCCTTTTCCTCCCAGTTGTCACATCATGTGCATGCTGGGAGTTTAGAGAGAGTGTGACACCAAATGCTTTCTAGTTGGTGCTACCACGAAGCTACAGACAGGCAGGCTGAGGAGAGGAGAAAAGATCCTCTGCTCTGCTGAGTTTCTGTGCAGCTCAAGGCAGCCTCCATTAGCAGGGAAAGAAAATCTCCTGAGGAAGAACTGCAAAGAGTGATGAATTTCAGTTAACATACTGTCATGCAGATCTAATTTAGACATCAGGAAAATGCTCAAACACTACAGTGACATGCAAGGAAAAGAAGTCCGAAGTCAGAGACAGCTGTGGCACATTACACAAGGGATTTTGTATTTAGCTTATAAATTTTTTAAGATTCTATCTGGTGAATGAGGAAAATGCTCTGTAGTACAAGGTGTCAAAAGCAGAGCAGAGCTTCTTGCTGTGATCTTCTTGCCCTGTGAAAGACTAAGGCTCAGATAAGCTAAACCAAGGGGATGCAAGGGAAGGAGAAAGGAGCCAAGACAGAGCATTACTGTGTGCCCCAAATATATTTTCAAATCCTATTTACTAAGGACAGGCATCTCCACATCTATTTCAAGGTGCTCTGTGCCTTGGACATCTAAGGAATAAACATGCTGCTGCTGAAGATCAAAGAGCAAAAGACAAGCTTGGAATGTTGCTTCCTGCTAGCCTTGTCCTAATTTAAGTTAGAAAACACCTCACTATGTGATAAGGATTTGGTTTCTGGCACAGCTCCAACTTAATATTACGTTGTCTCTACTTTTCATCTTAGCTTTTCATCTGCAAGGTCATGCAGAAAAATAGAACCAAGGAGTTACACAGGCCACTGAAAGTTCAGAGAGGACCCTCCTAAGTAGTATTGTTTAACAATTAACTGTTTCCTTAATATTACAGATGGCAGCAAGTTGCAACAAAACAAAACCATGATGGAAGAAAATTCTGAACTCGAATCCAGTCTTTGCTAATCAGAAAAGTTTGCATTGTAGTGTTTGTTTGGTTTTTTGTTGTTGTTTTAAAAAGCTCCAATAAAAAAGTAAACAACCAATCAGGAAGAGGGAAGAGGGTATTTAAATAAGAACAGCAAGATCTACAACTTAGGACAGAATAATCCCCTGGTGCAGAAAAGACCTAGGGTCTAAGTTGGAACAGAAGGTGAATATGCCAAAGGCTGCCATCCATACCAGGATGAGTGAACAGATGTAAAGCTTTGAGAAGATATAAATCTTCCTTCCTACTTACTTACTACTGTTTAGAATTCAGCTAGAATAGTCTCTCCAGTTTTGAATACTGCCCTCTGAATTGAGTCAAACATATGAATTGATCAGAATGAATGAATTCAAAGAGGATCAAGAATGATCTGAGCTTAAATGCAAAATATACAAGAAAAGATTAAAGTAACTGAGAACATTTAGGCTAAAAAAGAGGAGAAAAAATTAAAAAAAAAACCCCACACTCACACATCCTGTAAGACAAAGCAAAAGAATCACTTTTAAGGGAAACAGAAATAAGCTGTTCCCCAAACCATTTGTTGTTGTGAATGAAAATGGCTTCAAATTACTGTAGAAAGAATTCAAGTATATTATTGTCCTTACAGCTGCAAAGTGTTTCTTAATGAGCATACAAATAAGTTATATGGGGAGACTGCTCTGCCTACACTGGAGGTCTCCAAAGCAGGTTGTACAAACATTTCTCAAATTCCCACACCCATACAGCTGACCCTATATAAGAGAATATATTCTTGTGTTGTTTTTGGTGACTCCTTATTGTAATTCAAAACAAGATATTTAGGAACTGAAAATTCAATATATTTCAAAATTTTCCAGGGAGGATTCTTCTGCATTATTATCTATCTATCTTCAAATCCTTGAGGCACACTAAGGCTTATAACCTCCCAGAAACAATTATATAAGAAAACAAATTATAATAATAGATATGTGAAGAAACATAAGGTGCCTCAGATAACACTAATGACTCAAAAAGAGAGTGGAGCCAGAGAGAAGAACCTGAGCACCAAGACAAACATTTTGCCCGCTGGATGTCCTCACCAGCTCTCCCGAGAGAAAAGTTTGGATTGCTACAATGGGAGAACAAATCACATCAGAAATGGAACCTTAACCCACCGCTAACACAGAAATCAACAACAGGCATTATGGCTCCTCAAAGTTAACACCCTTTATTCTCGCCTCTTCTCCTTGTAACTATCCCATACACTTCCTGAAGCCAACCAAAGTAAAAGATGTATGATGGTGAAGCAGGGCTGGTTTAAGAACAAACCTACGTTCTGCTTCAGGGGCCTGAGACCCCTGCGTGTCACCCACACTCCCCCAACAGGACTCACGTAAATCCAGTCAGAAACCTAAGAGCAGGTGTCGAGGCGGCCCTTGCGGACACACATACATACATACAGACACACATACATACATACAGACACACATACATAAATACACGCACACACACACACACACACATATCCGCAGCACCCCCGCCCCGGGCCGGCTCTCCCTCAGCGGGTCCCTGCTGGGCCCGCGGCCGCCCGGCCCCGCCGCGCCTCCCCCCGCGCACGGACACCTCCCCGGCCCGGCCCCGCGGTGCCCCGGGCTCGGCCCAGGGAAGGGGCAGCGACCGGGGGCGAAGAAGGGAGCGACCTGGAGAAGCAGCTAGCGCACCTCCACCTTCTTCATCTCTCCCGGGATTGCTGCCGCCTAAACTCTTCCCCCCGGATGGCACCGGGACAGCGGGAAACCCGGGCCGGTGCTTTCCGTTCCCCCCGCAATCCGGCCCCGCCCGCCGCTGGGCCGCGGCCGGGACCAGGGGCGGGGGAGGCTTCATTTATGTCTTTTATGCCCAGGCAGAACATGCCCCAGGCCCTGCCGATGAATTTTTAATTGGTGTGGCACGTTGTTCTGTACGAACAAGACACATTTTCTACTGCAACCACCCAAAAGCGCATAACCAATGCGCGGTGGTTGCAGGGTTGCAAGCAAAGCACGATGGCAGTTACACTCTTATTATGTGTTGAACGCACCGCAAAGCCGAACCAACTGATCTGAAAGGGCAGGAAATGGTACCAGGAAGGGAAGGGGAGAACAGACGCTTGCCCAGGAATTCTAAAAGCACCTCCAATTACGCGTGCACACAAAGGTGACGGGTTTGGCTCCTCTGCAGGAGAGCGGAAGCCAAGGGCAGGAGCTGTGGCTGAGGGATGGACACCGGCCCAGCAGGACTCAGATCTCCCTCGGTGGCCACAGCCCGGCTGAGGTTACGTCAGAGGGATGGCCAGCAAAGGGCTGAAGGCATACAGAAAAGGACAGAAACCATTTCCAGGCGGGGCCTGCACCCAGTTCAGGGCTCCCCAGCCCAGGACCTGCTGGAGCAAGTCAGAAGAGGCCGCAAGAAGGAGCAATAGGAGCACCTCTCCTGTGAAGACACACTTAGAGAGCTGGGGTTGTTGAGGAAGAGAGAAGGCTCTGGGGAAACCCTACTGCTGCCCTCCTGTGCTTAAAGGAGGCTTATAAGACTTTCCAAGGCGTATAGTGACAGGACAAGGAGCAAACATTTTAAACTGAAAAGGAATAGATTTAGATTGGACATAAAGAATAAATGTTGCACAAATAAGAGTGGTGAGGCACTGGTAAAGGTTGCCCAGAAGCTGTGGACGCCCTATCCCTGAAGTGCTCAAGGCCAGGCTGAATGGGCTTTAAGCAAGTTGGTCTGGTGAAAGATGTCCCTATCTACAGCAAGGGGTTAGGCTAGATAACCTGGGTTTGGTCCCTGCCAAACCAAATTACTCTATTCTGCCTCATAAAAGAACATGCAAATGACACAACAAAGTGTAAGAGATTAATCATAAATATCTGTTAATAAAACACAAGGACATGGATGAGGCTGTTTATGTTGTCCCCATTGGGACAGAGAATTTCTAGTCACGAGACTTTTGACTTAGCCACCTGCATTTACAGCTCAATATGAGCTCTATTAGTGAAATCCCAAACTCTTTATCAAAAGCACATAAAGACATATTGCAGATTTTTTCTAGTTTTTGTAATTTGTTATTTTTAAGGTATCTGTCATATCCCAGGAATTACAGAGGACCAGCAGATGTCTTCTATGCTTTCCTTTTTCCCTTAAAAAAGGGACAGCTCACCAACCCCCACCTTTTTAAACACTGATAATTGATTTGACTATCTTTGTGAGTGAAATTGCAATACTGAAGACAAAATAAGTCATTCCCTGCGATAAAGCTTATAAAAGGTTTAATTTTTTCATACAGATGCATTTTCCTAAAAGCTTTGCTTATTTTCTTTTGTTCATCCAGACTGAAATTAAATAATTATTTGCACGTGCAGCATTAATTTCTTAGAAAAACATGACTGCCAGCTCATTCATCTTTTTCAGCTTTTTAAGCTCCTTTTACTGAGACTCCATCTCGGTACAGTGGATCTCACTCTTAGTAGGAGGACCAGAAGAGGGCAGAACAAACAAAATATCAAAATGTAAATTAGTAAAGTTTTAAAATTGCTGTGGTAACTTAAATTGTCTTTCTGCTCTGGGTGTCAAGGCCTCTCTCCCAGTCCTACTGGGAATTCAAGTAGAAATCATCTGTGCTGAGGAAACTCCAAACAACTGCTGTATATATGAAAAAGTAATTGTTTACTCATGAATGTTGCATACATTATTGAAAGAGAAGTTGGCAGCATTTTCTAGTCTAAGGATAATTTTTGCAGGCCTTGGTATCTGTGAAGAGTACAGCACCTCGAAGAGATACCTAGAAATGTCCTTTTGTGTTACCTTGGAACAAATGTCTGTAGAACAATCACTACTTCTTAGCTTAGCAGCATTAAAAATGAAATTATTCTCATTGCCAATGGTATAAATAACTTCTGACCTAATTTACAACACACGAGCCAAATTGTAACACTACAGAAAAAAATTTATTTCCATTTAAGCTGAAATGCTCAAGCAAGCGACATAGTTAGTGTTGCTTGTTGCTTTAGGGGCATACAGTCACATATTAACCAGTTACTCCCTGAAAGGGAGCCAAGTCTTGTGGTTAAAATGGGGATTGGGACAGCCTAGAGCTGAAGGCTTGAAAACACTATACGGCCACAGGGAAGTCACTCAGGCTTCTAAATGTCCATCCCCTAGCTATAAAAAGTGCATAATAATTGCCATGTGCATCTCATAAAGCTATTCAGAAATATTAGTCATCGTTTAATAACTGCAGATCACCTGAATATATATATTTTTCTTTTTAAAGCATCTATTTCATTTTAAAGTGTATCCAGCCTTAGCAGCCTGCTCATGAAACCCCTGGTCTGGTCTGAAGCAAGTACACAAGCAGCTGAGTTCTGCATGTGCCTGGTAACAAGCTAGTATAGCAGATCCACAGCTGGTGTAGATTGTTGTAGCTCTCTTGATTTTAACAAAGCTGTTGCAATGAATACTAGCTGAGAATCTTCTTGTGTAGTTCTAGAAGTTACCAGAAAGTATAATCCAAAAATACTAAATTCAATCCTAGCCCAGTTATAACAAAACAGGTGAATTAATTTGATATGTTTTTGTGGAAAACACTGCAAACACACGGAGTCAATTATATGGTTTTATGATGCCAAAGAAAAAATAGGCAGGGTTTGTAGGAGGTCATGTTGAAACATTGTAGCAACAATGCAAGACCTCCTAGGAGTGGAAAGTGGATTTCTTTTAAATCTAAACTGATTTCAACTATTCACTTATGCCTTCTTTCCACATCTCGGTTGTGGATGTCTTTTTGTAACCTGACCACAGTTATTTTCACAATCCTGTCCCACTTCAGCAAGTCATTGGGATTTACTCGCTGCACTTTGCCCCATCTTGTGTGCTTCCAAGCTGTAGGTAGATATGTGCTAGGATCTTGATGACCTGTTAATCGAGGTGCTGCGGTACACACCATTCTTGTAACTATTCTCCAGCTGGTTCTTCTTTCTGATGCTTCCACACCCAGATGTTATTCATTCTTACTGCACACTAATATTAACATTTGTAGCAGTTTTCTACATGCTAAGAATATGCAGAATATTCAGGATGTGCATGCTTTTTATACATATTATCCTTGTTTTACTTATCTAAATAAGGTTACATTTAACAGATAATAAACCAGGAACATATTGAAACAATCTGCATGACTGTTATCTAACTTGGCACTTGAGAGGTTTTACGGAATTAGCTGTAGTGATAGCTATATTGTTATGTGCAAGATCCTTTTTAAGTGGGTTTTTTTTCAAAGAAAAGGAAATGTAAAAAATAAATGAAAAAATAATTCCTAAACTTTCCTTAAATAAAAATTGTGCAATAGAAGGGTTTCACTGGCTAGTGCTGAATTTCAGATCCTGAAATGCTGTGTTCCTTCATTTGTGAAAGAAAATTTTACACAACAACATAAGTTATGTAATCCTTTTACATTATTATTCTAAATGCATATTGCTCTGCTTCTTGTAGAAGGCACACTATCTAGAGTAGGTATTAACATCTCAGTCTCAATTTTAACAGAAAATGAGTGATTAGTCTTTTTGTGGGTATATGCTGTAGTCTATTGATATGGAAAGCCAGATCGCATTCAAATACATTTCTGTTCCCGTTAATTTTTAGGAAACATAAGATTTTGCCTTAAAATATTGTGAAGATGCCTCTGCAAGCTGACAGTTGGCAATTCAATTACATGAGTTGCAGGGACAGTCTATGAGTTAACTGCAACACATTATCATTAATCTGCTCTTGTCTGCTTTTGTAAGGTGTTCCCTACTTTAAACACAAGCTGTATATGCAATGTGTTACAGCGATTCCCCTGGTGTTATTTTTATTGTGTTATAGGCTAAATAGACACATAACACAGTATATAACTTGCTAATGTGTCAATTAATGCCACCTCGGGGCTGCAGTAAATTGCAAAGGCTTTTAAAACTGTGAATATGCATTTAATGTTAGGTTTCTTCCTTTTTCTCTTGCCTTATTTTCTGCCTTTTTTTTTCCCTAAATAGTCCATCTTAAAGCCCTCTGGTGCATAACAATGAATTGCCTTGAGGGAAGATAGTTGTTTAATGAATCTCAGAAATATGTATTCTACACATGCAAGTATCATATTGTATTTGATTAAGCACTGTGTGTCAAGAGCTCCATAAATTCTCTCTGTATGCTCAAAACAGAAAACAACTTGTAATGAAATTTTTGAGAAAAGTTATTCAGCCAGAATTACAAAAACATAGAGAAAAGAAAGAGAAATTTCCAAAGAATATGACGAAATTTTAAAGACAACACATTCTACTCACTTAATTCTATGAGATGTAAGAATAATTACATTTCAGGGCCTTTATGAATCACTTTCATTAACTTTTTGGCTTTGTCTAGCAATATATTATGCTTTATTTAGCAGTATATTTCAAAATAATTTTCTTATCTGGTATAATGTACTTGAAACGTATACACAAACCAGCATATGTAGATGTTCATTTGTTGAGTGAAAAACCCACAAATTGCTGGCTCACAGCTCTTAATCTCTTCAATCCCTTAAGAATCCCTGCTTTGAAATTAGTTGCAGGCTCTATCAATTTTATCTGTTTAAATGGACAAACCTAATTACTACAGAAGAGCAATTGATTTTTAAATTACCACTGATTGCACAGTGGGTATCTCAGTGGGAAGACAGGTACATTCAGGCTCTCAAATAGAATCAATGTATTAATTAATCTACAGATTGACATACTCCATAGAAACTTCCCCTGCTCTTCACCTCCTTCCTGTAGATTCATTTGTTTCATTTTAAAAGACATTTCTGATGATATAGAAGTGAAAAATCAAAATGCAATATAAAATTGCACTTGCTGTGTCTAATGTGTGAGTTTTGAGTTTCTGACTTTGCACATCCAGTGCCATTTGCTAGCTTAGGTGGACACTGAGTGATAAAGTATTCCTTACATCACTGAAACATTAAATTGTGCAATATAATTCCAAGGTATAGGTATGCATGCAAGAGCTAAAAATGACTTTTCATTAAATGAAAATTCATTCCTTTCATGGAATCAGTAAAATTAACATAAACAAAAACAGATATGGAGAAAACAAAACATATGCTCAGTACTGTGCTCACTGCTGGCCTTCCCGGTAGAAGGTAGAGCTGGAAATACTGGAATGAGTCCAGCAAAAAGGCATTAAGATGATTAAGTAGCATCTGCTCTGTAAGGAGAAGCTCAAAGAGCTGTGGCTGTTTAGCCTCAGAAAGAGAAGACTTAGCAGGGATCTTATCAATATGTTTAAATATATTTTGAAGTGGGAGGCAGGCAGGGAAGAAGCTGGAGCTGGACTCCTCTCAGTGGTCACCACTGCAAGGGCAGGAGGCACAGACTGAAATCCAGTGCTCCCCCTAAACATCAGGAAAAAATCCTCAACTTTTGTGCTTTGAAAATAGTGAAACTCTGGAAGAGGTAGATGTGAGGTCTCCATCACTAGAGACATTAGGGACAAAATTAAAGGTAGTTGGAGCTGATGTAGGTTTGAAAGACAACAGGATTGAACATTTAAACTTGTTTATAGGTCTGTGTACCAAAGCTTTAGTCAAGGAGAAATATACAAGCTATGAACAAAACAGTGAAAATTACTGCTGGACAGATCAGTTTCAGTGTCATTCCCTGGGAGAATGGTGTCAATAAGAATATTCAGAACTAGTTATTCCTAGATTTGGTAGACAATAGTGAATGATTACTGAATCAAATAGAGCTGATTCTATTTTCGAACTGATTTACATTTGATTTTTGAAGTGGTATGTGCACTAAAGAATAGCTAGTCATAAAAACAACCTTTTAAGTGATGCCATGCAGATAACATTTTGATTAGCTGATGCTTAATAGAATTTAGTCTTCAGGTTTATTGATTTCAAAAGAAAGGGTGAATTTCATGAAATTAGAATTAATTAAACCAAATAGTGGTCAGCAAGGAAAGCTAAACATCAGTGATGCGAAGTGTAGTGGTGAAATAAGATTTACTGAAAATCAAACATTATAAATCTTAAAAAAATAGATAACAAAAGGTTCTTCATACACATAAATTTAAAAGAACATTAAGTGACATCCCTGTTCCCTGAATGGAGGATAAACCATGCATGGTTCAAAATGCAATGGATATTTTGCCTCAGTTTTCAATATGGATCACTAGGTAGATGAAAAGAGAGGGAAACTGAGAATCTTAAGTAGCAGCAAAACTTTTAAGGCTTGAAGTATGACAATTAGGAAAGCTGTATGTTTATTTTTCCAGAAATACAACAGCAGTAGAACATGAAACACTTGACTACCTGTGGCACCAGGAAATTGGATTTGATGAGCTATGAAATCCTTTCCATTCTTAAACTCCAGTGCCCCTGTATTGACTTGCTCAAAAGCTTCTGTCTGTCAATACAATTAGTTTTATCTACACTGCAGAGAATCTTGACAAATCAAATTGTCAAATCATCAAATTATTTGATAACTCAATAAACATGCTGAAATTTAATAGATTTGCATAATGTCAACTAAAGTCATATTGCAGGAAAGATACAATTAGCTTGGAGAAAAATATACTTTTGGTTTCTAAGGCTAGATATTTACTTGCATAAGGATTGGATATTAAGGTAAAAGATATTTTCTATCTCACAGTGCTTTACCCTTCCAACTTCAGCTTTAAATTACCTTAACATGAGTAATAAAAAGAAGAAAATAGAAAATTGGTAAATTCTACACACCCCCCAAGACCTCTAGTTATTAAAATGCATTGTGGATACTCATGTCAGCCTACACACTTACTTGTGTCTCCTTGACTACTCCAGAACTGTAATGAGAGTGTAACACCTTTAACTATAACAGCCTACATCTGTCTATTTCCCCTTTCACTGGAGAGAGAGGAAATGCTGATTTTTCAGAGTCCCATCGCTTACTTCCATAGATTGTCTACCTTTTACCATATGTTATCTTGTGTTTCCATTTATGACAAACTGAATTTCATCTGTTCACCACCCCTGTCTATCCTTGCCCTAGTGGGTATGTTGGGTCTTTTCTAGGACAAAGTCCAAACTACATTTTTTGCTTGACATCATTCATCTGATATCAGTACACAGTCTGATGGCATAAGTAAGCTGCTAGGCTTAGGCATGAATTTCCAGGACATGTCTTCACCTAATGTACTTTCTTGAGTTAGCCAGAAGAAGAAGACACCTTCTTGCTAGTTGTACTGAATGTGCTGCCCACAGCTAACCCTGAAAGGTTTAAACAGTCAAACAGTATGGATAAATGATGCATTTGCCCTTCAAAACTCACTCTGATACTTCATCTGCCCTACAGTGTGATCACCACTGCACAGTTATTCTGAAAACCCTGATGCATTCTTTAGTTTCCAACTTTTGTTTTAACCCTAAGTCAGAAAGCAAATAATATTATGAACAACTTCCTGGGCTCAGTGGTCTGAGTTTGGTAGCTTTCCATTAAAACTCTTGTTTCAGTAAGTCAAAAGCTGAAGGGGCTTCACTGTGTAGGGTCTGTCTTTCATCCAGCAAAAGCATGCCACATCCTATAATGAATTTTGCCATCCTATAAATCTGGGTTTACATGGTACTCTTTTTCTACACCTTTTCCATTCATCTTTTGTATAGTAACAACTTAAAAGCTTCAAAGAGATGAGACTTTATAACTTGTAGAAGGTCCACTAATGAATAGATAAAGTAAACCATCCCAGGACCTAAAAGACATCTGGCAGAGATCAGTACAACATATAAAAAGATTAGAAACCAAAGCACCAGTCCAAAGAGAAGGTTTTGTTTCTGTTACTGAATGCTGACAACTGGAGGGAAAGGAAAATAGTTCCATGAGTCCCATTTCTTGCCTTAGCTCTTTTTGGAAAACCAGAGACCACAGAACCTCTTATGTTTTACCCTTATATTTAGGTTTATGAGTTAGAGAAAAAGATGATCACTCAGTAGTCACAAACATCTTAATTTCAAGAAGAATGATTGGTTAACAAAAAAGCTGTAATTACCTGCTAATCAGCACTAGTCAAGGTTGTTCAATTCATAATGGCTTTACTGCTCTTCACAGTCTTGCACCATCCTATGTTTTTGTCTGAGTGGACCATAGGACTCCTCTCAGTTTCACTCAATATTTGCTGAGCCATGTCTTCATTCATATCTTCAGCATCTTTGTTTTAATGTCCCAGCACAACTTCAGATATTTGTTCAGGAGTCTATCTATATTAATCACCATAAGGAATAACAGATCTCTAGGCCACCTGCCAGTACGTAGCAGAAAGAAAAACAGCAAAAGAAAAAATGATAGAATGAAAGAGGAGAAGTTATAGAAACTGTTTAGTTTCATTCCTGGTCTGAAATTCTATCATTTTCTGATGGGGGTCCAGCAGTGCATGACATCATAAATCCAGCAATGCATGCAGTAACAGCAGAACATTGTGATGTATGACTAAGGCATTCAGCACTGTTTTTAAAACACTGCAGTGCAGGGCAATCACAGAAATGCAAAGGAAAGATGTTTAGGTACATATGTCCACACATCTACAGCATGATGAGACCTGGTGTTACAAATCATTTAACCCTCAGAAAAAACCTGGCAAATTTTAAAGGTATATGTAACCCTGGAAGAGCATGAAACTAAAAAACTTAGGATACTGTTTTGATGCGCTCAGGTGAAGTAAAGGACACATTTCTAAACTCTCTCACAGAATGAAATGTTCTCTCCAGCCTGGCTACTGTAACTTCTCATTATATTCACTTCTAGTACTGAGAAGGCAAAGATGTATAAGAAAATCTATACTTCAACACAACTTGCCGGATTGCTTCAGCATCAGTGAACAGTATTTATTAAAAAAAATACAAGACTGAAATATGTGTAATGTATTTTGTTCTTAAAACTTACAAAATACATACAACAAACAGCATAGATTGATCCTCATTTATTCTGCTTGCAGGCTGTCATCATCTATTTTCCTGTTGAATAACCAGCTTGTGACAATACACGTAATGGGTGAGATAAAATAGTTTTTAAATTTGATTATACTCTTTGCACTTGAAGTGTGAAGGTTGTATTAGCATTTCCACTATGAGCTCCTGTTTTGGCAGCGTTTATGTTGCCACCATAAAAATGTGTTTCTGACTTAGTCTGGCTACCTAAGATTGCTGTCTGAGGAATAATTAGATTATGCATAATTAAAAATATATTTTTATGTGCACTTCCATACATTGGAACATAGTTAATAAAGATTTTTAGTATCATGATCAAAGGCTGACTAGTGCTCCTTTCTTTAAAACCACATATCTTTGTTTTTCCTCTGCATCTCCTATTATGCTTAGCTGATAGAACTTTTCGGGTATCATTATCTCCAGGAGGATTCCAGCTATGTACTAGAAAAAAAAATAAAAAAGAAACTTCGTATGTTTCTAAATATTCTCAGATATGTAACCATAAATTCCTTTCAAAAAGGGAGAGGTTAAGTGCTGTGTCAGTTTTCATGCTGAGGATTATGAAACAATAGTGATACCTCAGGAAATATTTTTATATAAATTTAATTAATTTTTTTAATGTATTATAAATTCACCAAAATTTGTGCAAAGCTTACATTAGTGGAACTAGTCAAGAACTGCCTGAAGAAACCACCTTTTTATTAGAAAATACTCATTCACTAAAACTATTTTTTGACCCATCTATCAGTTTTAACACAACCTTTTTTTGGTGAAGTTATCTCATGTCAAGTGTGTGTTTTTCCTGACTGAAACTGGAAAGTGAGACTGCCCCTCTTCCTGAACAAACAAATAGCTAAGGCATTCATAGGGGATGTGGAAAATCCCACTTCACTGCTGTGCTCTGCAACTGGCAAAACTGGAATTTAAACCCATGTGTCTGTATGTGATGTGTGCCTGAGGCATGAAGCTGCTGATTGTTGCTGTTTTGCTAGTTAAAAGAAAACAGCTCAGAGTTAACCTACTTTGCTGGAAAAGCTGAGATATCCTGAGATCTCCCCAGCTCTGTGCATGTAGCAGCTGTTGTCAGTGTAAATTAAAGCACTGTATGTAGTCCCATAAAATATTGTGCCATGTTTACACAGGTACAAGTGCTCCCGCATTACATGGAGTGGCAGAAAGGCTGCCTCTGGAAGGGGTGCGTCTTGCTTCCATTGTGAACTTCATACAGTCAGATCTAAAAAACCAGAGGGGTGATTAAATTTCATTGAGTGGATATATTAATATTTTTTAAAAACCCTAACATTTAAATGCCAGTGTATGCGAATGGTTCAAAGTACACATCCAGTCTTGCAATGTCTGAAAATATGCTCAACATACACACTGCAATCAAAACTCAGTTTGGCAGGGAATTCCTTGACAATTCTGGCTTGAAGCTCAAAGATATATTAAACCTCCTCCTTATCTCAAAACAGAAAGTGCACAAGCCAAGATTTGTCAGTGGGCCATGCCTTGTGCTGTGCTCAAACTGTGGTTGTGTTTATGGCTATGAAGTAGATGAAGAATGTGCATTTTGTCTTCATGATGAATTTGCTCCCTTATGGTTAATGATGAAGATTCAGGTATAAAGTGTTTGGAATTTCTGTTTGTAAGTTGAACCATTATCTATAGAGAATAATCAGAGTGAGGATTGGGATTTCAGGATGCTGTGGTTTCTAAGGCAGTTTCTTATGGGGAAACAATGAGATGAGGAAGATCACAGCAGAAGACCTAATAATTCCTTATTATCTTCTCTTTATTTTTTTTCCCCTTGTCCCCTTGATTCTTGAGAAGGATTTATTTTCAGGGGGACCCACCCAAAACCATTTTTTTTTCTATTTTTGGGAGCCATATTTCCTACTTTCTCAGTAGGATAAGTCAGCCAGTCCACCTTCTAATGGAAAAATAAAAATGAAAAAAAATTTTTGAAAGTTTAAAATTTTAGTTATGAGCAAGATCAAAATGTCTCTTTTCATTGTATTTTTGAACTTTAGGCAGATGACTTAGTAATGAAGAGGTTAAATCTCCTGTGTACCTAAAATATGTTCTTAGTAATAGATTTCAGTCAGGTTAAAGCAGGACAAACATATCAAGTCTCTATACAACTCTATACAGTTCCCTTTCAACACATGGCTAGGAAAAGACATTGATGAAAACAGTGACCTAAGAATTTTGAAAGCCTCTGGCATAAATACTTCAGTTAAAAACAGAGATGTAGTGAGAAGTATGGGGAACTTAGGAAACCACTTGGGGTTAATATTCCAATAAAGTACATGAAAGATTAGTCTGAAATTAAAGGCACTTTTCATATCTCTAATATAACTGAAACAACGAAAACAGTTGGTGAACATGTCACTCACTTTTTAGACATGTCTCAGCTGTCCATGTGCTTACCACATCACCCTGTTAAATTTTTAGAGTTTTTGATATGAATATCAATCCTTCTTTTCATAAATGTAACCCATAAATGCCAGAAATCCCTTAGGAGTTTTCTCAGACTTTATTTAATGCCCCACAAGAAAGGATGTAAAAGAGACCTTTCTTTTGTAAAGTGATCCTATAATTCTGTTCAATATCCATCATTTTCAAGGCCAAGTAATCATATTTAATGGATCCTAAATTACTTTCTGTCAGGCAAGGATTCCCTTGATAATATTAACCAGTACAGAGGGCTGACACTTGCAGGGCTGAAACTAAGAGGTTTTTTTATTGCAAGCAGCTTACAAGTACTCAGACAGGGGTGATGATCACTAGCCCTGCAGTAGGCAAGGGTCAGTGTTTCCATTTTGACCTGCGCTTTGAATGGGTTTTACCTTGGCAATAAATACTCAAATTGGTTTCTGCCAAAAAAGCAATGCCTAAGGTGACCTGCAAAGGATTTTTATCCATTGCTGTGTTTGTCTTCTATTTTTTTCTCTCATTTTTTGACTGTGTGGGTTATGATTTCTTATAGCATTTGAAGATATTATCTGAGAACAGCAAGAGCAGGATGTTCTCTAAAAAAAAGGGAACCAAGGGTGACCAAAGGCAGGTGCAGGGCTGTGATTGCACTAACAAAGGGTCCAGTCCCATAAAACCCAAAGCAGAGGACAGCAAGTCTGGTGATGGCAATGAGGGTCAGCCAGCAGTCCAGGGGTTGCCAGACAAATCCGTGGTGGTCAGACAAGGGCATGTCCAAGCCGTGAAAGCAAGTCAGTGAGTCAGGATCAAGTCTGGATCACTGGGGTGCATGGCCAGGCATGGGCAAGGACCCTTGGCAGGGATCAAGTGAAAGAACAAGGAATTGAAAGCAGCTTCTGAGAAAGGAGGGTTCGAGCAGCTCCTTCTTCCAGTTTTTTCTCATGCAACTCTTTTCTCTAAAAGAGAATCTAAACAATCTAAACCAGGATTGTGCAGGTGCACTGTGTCTGTGGTGCCTTGAGAACAGACAGAAAATCCCTTGGAGCAGGGGCCTGAGGCTGCTCTCAAAGTACTGGTAAATGCAAGGCTGCAAGCTTGTCTCTACCTCAGATTTTGTTCCTTTTTTCATATACTTTGCTTTTTCTGCTGAAGCATTTAAGATCCCAGATAAGCAGGATCATGTCTAGTCTTTAATCTTGAGTAGAAGTTTTTGTAGAGAGAAGCTTGTTGTGCTGTGAAGAGGTGGCTGGGAATGCATTCACTCTATGAAATGCCTCCAATTTTACCTAGGGTGCTTTCAGTAATTCAGAAGTTAAGGAATTGATATTTCAAAAATTACACTCTTTTTCCAAGTGTTCTATAGATATTAAAGTTCAGAAAATATTTAATGAAAGTTACTTAAAATCATTAGTCAAACATTTTCAAAACACTTTCCATCTCAATTTTTCAGTAGAGGATGGTGCTGAAGATTTCAGGATATGGAACATTGGGGTTATGTGGTCTGGACTGAGTTTGATAATAAGCACATGATTTTCTGTGCTGTTAAATGAAAAATAATGTATTTATTACATCTATTGTACGATAAGATCCAGCACTAATGAGGAGGAAATCAGCTCTACATTATTGAAATTAAGGACCAATAAGGGGATACACTGAAAACTTAGCATTGCCAATCTAGTTTTTAATAAGATAGATGTTAAGGATCTGAGTGACATTTCTCAGTCTGTTTGCTAAAAATTTCTTTTTCATTACAAATTAGTCATTTAAAGGATGGTCTTGCTCCCATATGTAGTTGTTTACAAGGTGAGGTTACTCCAAAGTTTCCCTAGTGGGAAATATCGTTCATCTCCCACATAAAAATGGTTTCATTGTCAACTACTGAGAAAAATATGACTTTCAGACTTCTGCTGTGCTTCAGTTAGTTTCTGAAAAATTGAGAGATCAAATATTTTCTTGATCAAAAAAATGCTTTAAAACAAAATTTGTTATTATTTGTGCAGCACTGAAACACCATTGTACTTGGTGTTGCATCATGCCTAGGAACAAAGATTCCTGCTCTCTGGAGAAAATACAATAACTTCTGTCAATTCTCCCAAAGTCCCATTCTGCAAACATAGCTACAGGTGGTGGTACCAGGTCTCAAGTCAAGGAATTTCCATTACTTCTGGATGCATTCAAAGCTTTTTCTGTATATCTCCATAACAAACAAAATAGACAGTAAAGATCCTTTCCATGTGCCAAATAGTAATCACATTTTATTGTAAGTTTCATGTTCCATTTTTGTTTTATAACTTCTACTAATTTGTACTCTTTTGTACTCAATCAAGTTTCTACCCTTGTCTCTGATAAGTCCTTTACACTGATCCTACAGAATTTATCTGAACTGTACAGATATTCCTAGGAATCTAACCACTAGATGATCACGGACTTCAAATGGAAAAAGATTTTTCCATCATCCCAACATACTGTATTGAAGTGAAGAAAATATTTTTCCTCAAAAGTAACATTGTTTCACAGAAATATTTTTTTCTTTTTTTGGGACTGACAGGTTTGCCAATATTCATCTACAGTGGAGAGTTTGATTCAGTGATATGAACATTATGCAGAAGTCTATGAATGCAGGCTTAAGAAAGAAAATAACATTTCACAATGTCATATGAAACACAATTAAGAGAATTTATCAGACTTTTTTTTTTCACGTATTCGGGTAGAAACAAATACTTCTGTTTACTGGATTACATGAAAGATACAAACAAATTAAATCTTTAAAAAATATTTTTATTAGGAGATAGGAGTAGGAAAGGATAGTAGGATCAATTGTGAAAGCAGTTGAAGGAGGCATTTTGAATTTGATGGTCATAGGAGAGTTAAAGAGTAGGAGAAAATGAAGGTGAGCAATATCAACATATCCAACAAGCAACCTAGGTTTCCTTAGAGTCAGGCAATGGGAAATCACTGACACAAATGAAGTATCTCAAAAATTTTCTGTGAAGTAAATATTATTAATATGCATTAATTCTTTGAACATTTACATGAGGTCTTCTGGCGGTGATGATTTAGTGTACAGGCTTTGGGTGGGGAAGATATTAAAATCCATTTTTTCCCCAATTTATAGTGGCCAGGGACTAATACTCAGTGCTGAGTGCAAAAGGCAGAAAATACATATCTGACTTTGATACCTTAGGCCAATACCCTACCAGGAGGTAATGAGATTTTCAAAAGTCTTTTACTCATTCAAAATGTAAAGAAGAACAAATGTAGACTGCTATAGCAAGAGGAATTATTGTTGTCTTTTTAGCTACACCTTCTTCAATCCTGCTTTTGCCACTTCTGGCATTTTAAAGTACAATCTATTTCATACACATTCTCCAAGAGGAAATCAATAAGAAACTCTAATCTGAGCTATACATAGTTGCTACAGTGAGAAAAAAGTTTGATACACTGAACTGCTCAACCAAATAAATAATTTAGATAACTGAGTCAATGGTGCTGAAAAGTAAGTCTTTATTAATGGACATCACTGAGAGAGCAAAGAAAGCAAAATGAATCATCAGTCTATTGCCTTTAATAATATGATTAAAGAAAGAAGGTACTGAATTATTAAGAACAGTGGGGGTAGAAAAGAAAAAGAGTAAAACCCATAAAGGTACCAGTTTGCAGAATAATGATGAACTGGTTACTCTTGCTATTCTGAAGGGGTTTGTTTTTCTTTTAATTTTATAAGTCTGAGAGCTGACAATTACATAGGCCTTGATTCTCTACCTAGCAAAATCACAAGCATCTCTCCTCTTAATTCCATATAAATCAATGATTTATGTAATTTACATATAAAAGTGGATTAGCAACTCTGAATTTTCAGAGTCCCCTGAAGTAGTATGACAATCAAGTCTTATTCCTTTAGAGGTTAGTAGCAAAACTCAGAGAGACTCTAATGAGGACAGAAGCAACCTCCAAGATTTTGAAGCTGGGAGAGGAGACTAACATACATAGTTTGTTTTTTATCAGAGAAAGAAAGATGAATTCACAAAATTTAATTCCATGAGAGAGGAATATTTTAGAATGATAACTGTATGCTCTGAATCCACCTTCCCGATAATTCCACAAAGCCAATTCCCTTAGATTCCCTCAGGCATTGCTTCAAGAAAAGGCTAGCTTTACTGCCCCTTTTTATTTGACTGTTCAGCTGGATATTGTTCTTCATATACAAGCTTATGTGTACCCTTAAATGGGATGTACAGTTCAAAGATTTCTTATATGCTGGACTGGTTTTGCTCTCACAAATTATCCAAGTCTGCTCTCTGGATATAGAATCCCTAAGTAATTATGCATTTGGATTTAGTTTTAGATTTGCAACTCTTCAAAAGAATATTGTAAAAAGCTGAGGTAAGTCCTTGTCCATGACATCTGTGCATAAAGATTTGCTCAGATTCACTTGGTTATCTAAGTATGTGCTTTTTACATGCCATTAAAGCATGATGAAAGGGTATGCTGGGGATTCTATATTTTAATTTGATTTGATCAGTTGTTAACTTTTATTCCTTCTGAATTGGACATTCTAACAGCAAGGGTAACCTCATTCGGTGTACTACCGAGACCTCTTAATAATGATAACATGACCTGTTATCATTATTACTAAATTCCATTATATAAAAGACACAGATTTATTTTTTTATTTATTTTATTTCATTTCTTTTAATTATATTTTATTTTTATTTTATTTCTATTCTCATAAATTTACCTTGTGAAATTTACATTTATATGCTTGCCTTTGCTAAACATGTAGATACAATGCTATAACCACTGCCCTCTTCCAACTGCCCCATGTTTTGTTTCTTTCATCCTTTTCACTGGGCTACATTGTGTTTAAATTGCATTGTTACCTATCCTAGGATGAACAGAGAGAACTCTGTATGTTTATAGTACTACAAAAATAATTAATCACTGCACTCTGATCCCACTCATAAAAACTCCTGCATATCTCTGCCCTATATTGACAGCATGTGTTTTAAATTGTCTGAAGAAACCACATTTGCCGAGGGCAAAAGGAGGTAAAGAATATGGCCACCAGCAGATAGGTTCAGTGTATGACCCACACAGCAACTCTTATCACCTCATATGCTTGTACCTGGGAAGGGAATTGTTTGCTCCTTTGAGCAGTTGCCAGGACAACCTGTCCATGTTTTGATCCTTATTTAAAAGAGCGAGGAATGAGAAGGACATACATCAGTAACTGAATTGCTGTCACAAATTTCACCTAACCAGCAGGCTATGAACAAGGCACTCCAGCTGTACATCACCGATGAAGCTCACACAGAGATATTGGAATATGTTGCTTAATGCACTGCAGACCGAAGTTTGTGTACTGTAGTAATGACTGTGGTATTGAAATCTCTGTATGGCACAGTAATCTCAGTATAAATCATCCTACATTCCAGAAGGAGCAGCAGTGGAACTGGATGGATACCTATTCCTTATTATCTCTTCCCAGGCAAGAAGCGATGGCTGCCAGCTGAAGCTGGCGACAGAGCAGCAAGAACAAACAATAGAGCATGTTTGCTTGTTTTCAGGAGTGGCTTATGCAGAAAAGACAGAAGATGAAAATTGCTATTTCAGTACTTAAAAATGTAGAGCTCCTGTCAAATGTTAGCATCCAACTGAATAATTTCATGCCATCTAAATGTGCATTCTCCAACAGATTCTTTTTTCCCAAATTAGGATAAGTACAAACAACTCCAAGGTATACCTGAGTGGCAAATGTCCATAGATCCCCACAGAAGATCAAGGGCTCTTTTGTTGTCTGTTTGCCAGAGATGGTAGGAAACCACTAAATAAATTCTCCTCCCTCAGTGTGGCATTTCTGGTTTGTTTCCATATTGGCAAATTTTCTTTATTGTCTGACTCAGAGGAAAAGCTATCCCCAGTGTTTATGTTGGAGTAGAGATCTTTGCTTAACCCATTGCATGATAAATTTTAGAGTGTTCAGATGTTGGATTCCTTTATATCAGATTCACTTTTACTATAGTTCATTGGACTTGGTTGCAACCCCTGAATGTCTTTGGGGATCCATTTCTAATTTTACTATCTTTAATTTTTCCTGTGTCTCCTGAAATGCAATATTTTATGTGGTTGCACCACTGCAGCTGGTTGTTTACCATGAATCTCAATGTGTTACTGACTGTATGAAATCAGCATGTTGGCCAGTAAGGCCTAGGTTTCAAAGCACAGAACAAATACATATTGTTGTCCTTGTGATTTTCACTTTGTGAAACTTCAGGAAAATAATAATAAGTAATTATCTCTGTTTCCTTCAAAAACACAGAAAAGATTCAGTGACAACAGTAGTTGTCAGCCTAATACATTTTAGCACCTGTTAACCAGAACAGTATCTTGACAGTGGTATGATTAGACTTACCAGCAAACCTGAAAGCAGACTAATTAAGACTGACATAAACCCCCCAATAACATACCCTATTCAGAAATGTCCAAAGCAGTTAAATCTACAAGTGACAAGTGTTGGTCTCACCCAACTGAAGTGAGGAAGAAAGAAAACGGGAGAAACAGAGAGCTTTGATAAACAGGATCATCAGGTTATCAACTATTTCTGTTATGTCATCTCTGCCTTTCTACTTCTAAAGAACTTTTGGCAAAGAGACTTTACCAGCTATGTGTAGTTGGACATAACATAATATTCTGATTAAGTATATTGCAATGAAAGATGATTTAATTTTTTCTGTTTTATGAACATTTTACTCTGTCAAATAAAAACATGACAGTGCTAACATTACAGAAATTTTCTGGCTTTTCTTTGGCAGATCCCTCAGTTAAACAACAACAACAACAACAACAATAACAATAACAATAATAATAATAATAATAATAATCTAGAAGTGTGGCTTTTAACTTAAAGATATCAAGACTTTAGTTTGTGTGTGTAACAGTCACTGAATCAATATTTTAAAAGAAATAAGGCTCTTCTAGGGATTCTTGTTCATGACTTGAATTTGCCCTAATATTTCACTCTGAACTCCAGGGAATGACAACTAGACAGTAGTTATTCAGCTACCAGAGGCTGATGCTGACTAGCATCCCAAATTGAAGATAAAAAAGGACCAAAATTTGTCAATTTTTTCAGGATATTATCTGAAAAAAATCATCTTGGCTTCTTTAGTCAGATGATTTTTTTGTAGTCAGGTGAAAGCGCAGGAAAATGCCATAAGGGCAGCTGTACTTCTGGTGATAAAAGCATTGCAGGGCTGAATCTCTGACTTTCTTTGAAAACTTCAGTTAGCCTGTGGGCTCAAAGACCAAAAGTTATTTGAATTTATGGATAAACAGACTCAGTTTTTGGAATTTAAATCTCAGGGTAATCTCACTTATTCACACCAGGCACTACATTATATGAAAGGTAATTCAGAAGGGAATATGTTACATTTTCTGTAACATCTGCAACTTCAGAGCCAGCTCATCCAAAACTAAAACTTCATCATCTCACCCAAAGAAAACCTAGCAGCTTTTAGATAATCTTAGTCCTTCTGAGAGAGCACTTCCTTTGAAGCCTGATGCATGTTTTTTTGGCAATTGCAGGTGAATCAAAACTTAAACACAGAGCAGTCTTCATCAGCTCTTTTCACCAAATATTTAATGAAGTTCTAACAGTCTGGGTTTTCCATAGTTGATTCTCAATGATAGCATTTCTTCTATAATGGTTGATCTAAAAAAATCCAGAGCACCAAACACTTTTGCATAACCTTACTAGGATTACTAGATCTAGTGGGCTTTCTCTAGTAATATTTTTATTTTCAGTCTGTCTGTGTTGAGAAAAATGAGGCTCTCTGTCATATGGATTCAGCTTTCTACATTTTAATCGGATACCCATCAAATGCGGACAAGGCATAACAAATATTCAAATATTCACGACAATAAGGCAAAAATCTCAGAATTTGAATTACTTTAGCAATTCCAAATGCTCTCTGGAAAACAGGGATGCAACTGGGATCTCTACTGAGGCCTGATTCCTCACATCTGCATGACTGACTGTTCTAGAAAATAGCTTGAAAGGATGCAAGTGTGAATGTGTGCCTCTGTGTGTATTGAGGATGTTGTAAAAATTTTCTTCTTCCTTTAAGAAAAAGCTGCTGTATACCGAGCTGCATGCAAACCTAGGCAAAAAAAAGGTGGAAAACAGATATTAGACTATTATTACACAAAGTCCTATTAGGTTGTTAGTCTTGCAATGCAGAATTTAATTTCCACAATATATTTTCCTAAATCAAGATTTTCAAGACCAGTGGTACTTTGTGATGCAAATAAGGTTTTTATCCACTGTGAGAAAAGTGCCTGTGCCACCTGTGGCCTTTCCTTGTCTTTCCCACCACAGACTAGATATTAATGCTGTGCTTTAAATATACGAGACTGCTTAAATCACATCCAGCCCTCCTCAGGAGAATGTTAAACAAACAGAGAAACAGTTAACCTAACATTTATCAGCACACACACTGGCAGAAACAGTCTCAGAGAGATTGAATAAATCACAAAGTTGTTTCCATCTCCTCATTAATGTTTTTTTTAATAAGACAACCTATATGGACAGATGACTATCTTAAGTGATCAGTAGTAAAAAATTTATAAATGCCATGTTAGTAACAGGAATTACATGTTCCAGTAAAACTCCACAATGTGATCAATTTGGCACTCATTATTTATAAATATTTTATAATATTTATGTTTAGTCATTGTGTAAGACAATAGTAAGCTGTGTCTGTTCCAGACAAAGCTGAAAGAGTTTGGAGCTATTCCACCCTCCAATATTATAGTAATGTTCATGTTTTGAATCTGTCCCAAATGGAATAAAATTGTCCAGTCATGCTGTGCAACAATATTTTCTCAAATGTGTACTAACTCTTTTGGAGACCTGTTAATTTATATTCTATGTATTAAAGTGCTTTTCCAGAGGGAGGAAGTTGGAAAGGGCTGAAAAAGAAGGAAAATAATCTTGTTCAAATATTTCACAATTCAGTCAAAATCTAGTCATGTGCTGAGCCCCTACATTTTGGTAGATCTTACTCCACCTTTGATCAAGTCACACGTGGTCATTCCAGGCTGTCAGGCAGCCTTCATTTCCTCTAAGAGCCCACACAGATCATGTCTGATGGGGCTGCTGCAATATAGAAATCACAGGTTTTGTGTTGAGGGGGGCTGCTGAGGCAGTCACAGTTATGTCTCCATTGCTGCTTCTGGGAATAAAGGCTATACCATTCCTAACAAAATATTGTTATGGCTTGATGTAAGAAAAACAACACATAACCAACCAAAAGTATTTTCTGAACATCCTTTAAATCTTTCTTCCAAGGCAGTCCCAACCCGTTTAATAGTTTATGTGTTGTTCAAAACTCCAATGAAGTCAAAAATCATGGCAATCCACAATGGTGTCCTTGAAGAGTGTGAAGCTCTCAGGAAGTGGTAGCAATTTTGTGGTGCCTTCTGAGTCTATTTTTCAACCCTACCTAGAGTTCAGAGCAGCATGGAAACACTTCTACCTTCCTGAAATCAGGCAGGTGTAGATCAAACACTGTACATTTATCAGAGCTTTACAGGGGAATTGCTGGTAGGTCACTGATATGCAAAGCTAACCTTTAATTGTCTTCAAAAGTTTAAGGATCATTTAAATTGCAATTCTTCAGGGAAAGGAGGATGGAAATGTGAAATAAAGAGTCTGTGGGCCTGATTCATGAAAAAGTTACAGACCATTTACATAGGAAAGGAATGCATGAAAATCCTTTACAGTGTGCCTACATGATTTATTAGATTCCTTTTCCATGTGTAATCGGTTAACTGCACTCGAAAGGTGTAGATTACAGAGATGAGAGCAAAAGGCTGATGAAATTGAGGTAGAGCATTGTACCTTGCTCAAGATTTGTGCCCAGCAGACAGACAAAAAGGTAACTGTGGTGAGCACAGAAAACGCTTTTGAGATTCAGCAGTCTTCCCTTGACAGTGAGCTCAGGAGTACTCAGAGTTCACTGTCATGAAAGATAAGGAAGTGCTGCTGTACTGGAACTTGAAAAATGATGGCATGTTAAGAGCTTGTTTGTTTTGATGGTAGTGTTTTTATAGTAATCTCATTATCTTAAAAACCTGGGAGTAGCACAATTGTAATGTTGAACTCCATAGTCAAAGGAAGCGTCATCAAAGCTAAACACTCAGTATGACTGAAGATATTTTCTCCTACTTACTGATCTTTTTTCAGCATCTTTGTTAGCCATGAAAGCACTTATGTCAGACAGTATCACCAAAAGGTAGAAACTTCCCCTCTTTTTGTGCAAATCTATAACCAATGGCCTATGGAGGGCTAATAATCAATTGCTTATTTTGCCCTCATCATTCACACTGGAACTGTTATCTGTAGCTCCCCAACATGCTTGTTGACTGTGTCTTACAGGTCAGGGCTCAGGATCAGAGATTAGCATTGATCAGAAAGGGATAGTTACCATTCACTGATGCTTTAAGTAGGAACTTCCTTACTCTTATTACAGACAAAATGGTTTAATATCACATTAGATAAAACTTTTTATCACAAGGCACATTTTGCAAAGACAAATTATTGAAGAATAGGGTAGATATCAGGCCCCACCAAAATGTATGTGAGACTAGAACTTCTTTTAACTACCCATGAATTAAAACTCGTGTGGCTAAGGAAATGTAGACAGATGGCTAAAGAAAATGTAAGAGTGAAAGGAAAGAGAAAGAAAGAAAGAATTAAAATAAAAAAAGTTTTTTGATAAATATATAATGAAGAGAAGGGAGTCTAGAACATTTCTTAATTGGAAAAAAAACCCAACAGCTTTTTTAGGAAAGCAGGAAGTTACTGGAGAAGGAAAGAGAGAAAGAATGCAAAAATATGCCATCATCTTTTATGCCATCGCTGAACTCTAAAAGCAGCAAGGCAAGATATTCAGCCAATCCAGAGAACAGAAACCTGCATTGATCTATAATACCATGAGCTGTGCTGGAGCCCAGATGAATAGGACAAACTGAATGGACTCTGTGTGGCCATAAGGATATATAGGATGCGCATGACAAATCGGGATGTGTCATGGCATACGTTAGAGAAATTGATCAAGTATGTGTAAAAAACCATGAAAGACTGAACTGAGGTGTGTGGGTTGAGCTGGCATAGAGGTAGAATGAATTTCTACACATATCAAACAAATGGTTCCGTTGTTTTTATGATTTAGAAGATGAAAAAGGAGCTTTTTTTACCATTGTTTTGCTTAGCAACAGCAACAAAGACAAGTACTCAGCTGGGACTGTCATTTGCTCAGCTCATTAAAATATTAAGAGAGAACACATCTTAGCAGAGCTCTGAGCCTGCAGAGCTGCCAAAATCAAGTTCCCAATTCACAGGGAAGGAGTGCTGAGAGTTTTTCTCTTTTTCTCTTTTACCCCTTATTGTCATCAGTCCTGAGGCAGAGTGCTTCCTGCTGTTAGTTTTCACTAGGTACTTTTCTCATGTCTCAAGTAAAAAGAGGCCTGAGGCACCATGTTCCAAGGCTTCTTCCACAAATAATACAGATTAATGTCCGTGCCAGAAGACCTGTTCTAAGAGGTTTCTTTTCCGTGAGTCCTCCTGTAGCTAAAACTATGCAAAATTCTCTTCCCTTCTCTTCGTGATTGACTGATTTATATGAGAGGGATAATAGAACCAAAACTGAGAAGATAACTGAAGGATCTGAAGATGTTGCAGCTTCTATGATTGTCAGAATATGTTGTGTAAAGGAGGAATTTGAGTAATTTCAAGGCTTCTTGACTGACTTTATCAAATTTTGTTAGTGTTGCTGTGGTGGGTTGGCCCCGGCCAACAGCCAAGCACCCACACAGCTGCTCACTCATTTTTCCTCTCTCCCCAGTGAGATGACAGAGAAAACAGGAACAACAAAAGTGAGAAAACCCATGGCTCAAATCAAAAATAATTTAATAGGTGAGGAAAAAAAATGTGATATCAAGTGATGCAAAGGCAATCACTCACCACCTCCAACAAGAAGACTGATGCCAAATCAGTGGCCACCTTTGAACAATCTCCCCTTTGTCTCCTACCTCAGCTTTTATTGCTGAGCACAGCCCCACATGGTATGGATCATCCCTTTGGCCACTTCAGGTCAACTGTCCTCTATGTTCCCTCCCAGCTTCATGCTCATGTCCTGCCTACTTGCTGGGGGACAGAGCTGGGAAAAAGAAAAAGCCTTGATGCTGTGCAAGCAGGACTTAGCAGCAGCCAAAACACTGGTGTGTTATCAACACTGTTTTAGCCACAAAGTCAGAATACAACTGGTACTGCTAGGAAACAGAACAAAACGAAAGAGTGAAAATACTGATTTCAAAATATGGCTCTTTTCATTTCACCTGGTAGTACAATTTCTCATACTCAACACTTGTTGCCTGACTCTACCTATAAGTTGAGGAAAAATAGTGTCTTTGACAAGGTAAAAAAAGTAGTTTCTGGCATTTTCATTTTTTCTTTTGTTGCTCCCTTTTAATTTAGATTACCTTGTCTGTTTTTCCTCCTCTTCCTCCCACTACTTCATTTTTCTTTTTCTTCCTGGTGCATTCCCTTCTTTAAGGTATCCATAACCAGTAAACCAGTAGGTTTCACCACTGTTCTCCTCCAGCTTTAGAGCCGGTGCCTTGATCAAAATGTATAAGCATACATCTAAACATCTCACTAATATCAGGAAAGCATATTTTGCTAGCAATTTTACTGTACCTCAGGGAACAAATTCTTGCTTTTTCAAAATCAGTATTAGAAAAAGGTCAGCCCGATGTCAATGCAGTATCTCAAGGAAATGGAGGCTTTCATAAGAAAATAAGAGTAACACTGACAGTTTGATACTTGGGTTTTTTGTTGGTTTGTGTTTTTTTTTTTTTTTTTTTTTTTTTTTTTTGTACTGAGAAGATTGTATCTGAAATAGAAAAGACTGAGAGAACAAGCAGAGAAAGAAAAATGATTTGATTTTTTTTTTTTGTTCCTTGTATAATTAGCCACTGATACATTCCTGAAAGGGAGCCCAGATGTTGAAATACACTTAAAAACCATTAAAAGAAAAAAAGAAAAAAGAAAAGGTAATAGTCTTTCAATACCAACCATGGCTAGAAGTTTTTGGGTTTTCCTATGAACACGGTTCTTCTTGTGCTCAACAGTCATTGTCAATTGTTAATCAACAGCATGACAAGACCCTACCAATGTGACCTGCATTATCTTACTGTGTACTCATCAGAGCAATTGATGAACTATATTGGAATGCTCTTCTTCCCATCTGAGTTCATCATTTCACGGCTGTAGTGGAGCATATGTCTTTGTCCTTAGAGCAAAGGATTAAAATAACTCATTTCTCCTATTTAGTTTAGTTGCTGGAAGTAATTTCCTGTTGTCCTTCTCAAAGGCTTCTGGGAGAGCTGCTTGACACCAGCAACACAGAGAATCAGGAGGGTAGCCCTGTAAATGAACTATAAAAAGTAGATGGGAAAGCCCATCTGAGGCAAATAATTTCTCTCATGAACTGGGAAGTGACAATATAAGGATGAGTAGGGATTTTGATGTCTAAGGTAGACAACAGGATCAGATATTTCTTTGGATTCTAGTCCTAACAGTTCACTGAGATGTAGCCTGATTTAGAACCAAAAGAGATACGTCAACATGTGTTGCTTTCAGAAAAATTTATCTCACGTATCCTATAACAGCATCACAGATTTCCCCTGAGCCATGGTGTTCCTTAGCACATCTGCAGAGGAAGAAAAGAAAGATATTTAAGGCAAGAAAAGCCTAAAGTCTCTTCTTACAGCTAAGCTGTTCCTCGGCTGCTTCTATCAGAGGGCAGCTCTGATTTGATCTGTGATGAGATGGAGATTAAATATCTTCTGTTTTGCATCCTATCCTGTACCACTGGCTGCTGCTCCACCTCTCTAGGTATAGAGCTGTAACCAATAACAGCAGTGATGCAAAGCACTCAAGACTGGATGGAGAGATGAAAACTTACATCATGCACCAGAAACTTAACTATGTCAGTGATTGATGCCAACAACTAACACAGATTCCAAACCCTTCTGCCCTTCTGGTTTTACATGCATTTTAAATGCTTTCGTTATAGTTGTCCTGTATCCCAGTGAACTGTACTGCACAATAAGAGAGGAGTGTGCTGTTTCTTCTCTGGGTTGGGTTTTGTGCCAGGTCCAACCTGGCTTGAGTGTTTAGTATGAGGAGAGTATTCTTGACTATCTATGACTTCTGAATTGCACTGAGCTGAGAGCAAGGCATCTGAGTCCTTCAGTTGCTCTTGCTGGCTTGGCATGTACCTACACAATATCCTAGCATATTGATACAGCTGATTTAAAGAATGTGATTTGTGTCTCATAAAGTGCTTTATGGAAAAACCAGGCTTATAATCTTGGTCTTTGGATTCTACAAATGACAAGTCAGCTCTGAGCTAGATAGTGTTCTTTCATCTGCTTTCCACCTGTACAGTGCAGTAACCTTGCTCCTGCAGCTGTAACCAACACAATCAATGATCTGAGAGAGCTGTTCCTGCCAGAACTGTTAGGACAACTATGTTGGAATAGTCAGAAAGGAGGAGTACAGCAGAGTCATATTGATGTGGCCACTTGAGCTGGTTGTCTTGCTTTCAAGCTTTTGACCTCCAGAGATGGACATTTGTCCGTGGCGGACAAACCACAGGAATGTCTGCTAACAGGATCCTGTTGACAACTCTTTCAGGGCCCTGCCTTCCTACTGTTCGTTTGTGCACTGGGCTTTCAAACTTCGGCTGCAAATTCGGTTGGGAGCTAACACAGACAACAACACAGGTAGGGTAAATGCCAGCTAGTCTCTGGTGTCTGCATTCTTGGAGATGTACTTCTCCCACAGGAAGAAAGGCTGTGGAATAAATACCTGTGATGTGCTTCTGCAGTGCCCTGCCTGTCTGTGCTGCTTTGAATATTCTATTTATCAGGCCCAGAGACTCAACCAAAGCATTTTCTGGAATCTCAGTGACCGCTAGGACAGTCTACTCCTGTTAGCTCAGTTTCTAAGTCCTTGCTCCTGGGAAGGGCCCCCTTCCTAAGCAGAGTGGTTCTAGGAGCATAGGTGAGTGTCCAGGTCCAGCCCCGGCCCTGTGTGCAGCGTCACGATGTGCCAGTACTAAAGCAGCTCCAGCAGCCTGCTTCTTTCAAATGCTTCGCAAGTGGCAAGTCAGAAAACATTAGGTTTTGGTGGAAAGAAAACAGCTGTTTATTTTATTTTATTTGAATGATGGTGTGGAATTTAATTCAGCAAAGACATGAAGTATGTTGGTAAATTGTGAGTGTGTGTAGGTGGGTGTGTTGGTGGGTGTAGGGAGCATATGGAAGAACTGCAGCATGAGAAAGCAGCCGACAGAAGGGTTTGGAAAGTCTAAAGCAGAGCAGACTTCTCTTCTCTTCCTGCATTTTAACTCTCCCTTTGGCACCACTTCATGCTGCAGCCTCATTCTCTCTCCCTCCTGGTTGATACATTATACTTGTATCTCTCGTGTTTGCTGGGAATGTAATTCTTGTATTTATAGTTCTATGTCGGGAAACACAAAACTGACTAAAATAAGCCCTCAAGTTTGCAAAGCAGCAAATGGTGTGGCAAGAGGGGTGTGTGTATGTTTGCCGTCCATAACACTTCATGCATCAACCGGGAACCGTACCTACTACTATTAATTACTAATTGTAACTACTGTGCCCCGTTTCTGCACAACTGCAGAGTGAGAGCAGAGCTCTGGGGCTCGGGGCGCTGCAGGCCGGGCCGTGGGGCCACCATGGCGGCACACCCCGGCCCGGCCCCGGCCCCGGCCCCGGCCCCGGCCCCGGCCCCGGCCCCGGCCCCGGCCCCGGCCCCGGCGCGGCCCTGCGGCGGCCCGCGGGCGACCCCGTGCTGTTGCGCGGCGCGGACGGGCGGGGGCAGCATTGCCCGCGGAATGGCGGCGGCTGCCGAGGCCCGGGCGGGAGGGACGCGGGAGGGGAAGCGGAGAGACCAGAGCCCCTTTTCTGTGCCCCTTCTTCGAGGGCTGCTCTGCGGCGTGCTCGGATGCGCCTTTACCGCCTCTCCATTTCGGGGGAGAGTGTGAGATTAAAAAATGCGGTCAGCTCCAGCAGCTGGTGTCCGCTGCGGCGACCGGCGTACCTGTGCCTGGGAGCGGTGACAAAGGCTCCCCAGCGGGATTTGCAACTTGTAAAGCGTTTGACCCGTAACGTTCTTAGGAAAATCCTGGGACCATACATTGGAACACAGGTCCAGGGTAGCCCAGGTCGGTGCTCTGAAAGCGCCCAGGGAGTCAGCAGAGCCGGGCACAAGGGCACGGCCGCTCCCGTCGGGGGGACCGCAGGGCCGGCCCCAGTGCCTGACCACCGCAAGGTGGCCGCAAGGCAAAGCACAATGTTCTTGAGCACAGTGTCCAAATTCCTCCTGGACACTGACACACAGAGCCACCTCTCTGCGAAGCCTGTTCTGGCGTTTCACCACTGAAGAAATCAGTTCCTCTTCCAGCAACCGTGCAAAGGTGCAGGTTTTTAGGAGATGTGCTGGGCTTCAGCGATCAGACTAAGTGGTGTGGCATTCGTGGTGCATCTCCTTAAAAGCCTTTCATCACATGGGAAAAAGGGACAAGGAATAGTGAGGATTTTTCTAACACTTTTTGCAGTAGATTGACTTTATAGTTTATTTATATAGTCTGCTTTGCTAAACTTTGGAAATCTTAGTTCAGTCTACCAGATCATAAAATACTACCTTCCCAAGAAACTTTTTGTAGGAGGTCTGTCCTTACATGACTAGGGAGCACAAATTCCACTCAGTCAAAATACAAATTGTGTTCCCAGTCACTTTGGTCATTTTGAAAGAAGTATGTGGTGCTTGGTAAAGGCAACAGATGGTGTTTCACTACCAAGTCACATTGTTGAGATGCAGCTGACACCTGGGTACAATGTAAGGCTTGGTCTCACCTTGCCTTGGAACTATGAAACTTTACAGTTTGTATTTCTAAATATATCTGATGCCAATGGTACCAGGTGCAAGTTTCACCATTTTTTTTTTCTGTGTGCTGTCTCGCTTATGCTTATGATCTTCATCTTAACTTGGATTTCTAAGGTCCTTAGTCATGAATACAAAAGTAGAGTTCAAATGGATCTTTCCTTTTGTTGAACATACACTGAACATTTTAAGACAGTACCAGCGAGAGAGAGAATAAAATAAAATAAAATAAAATAAAGAGGAATAGGAACCCTAAAGAGGGGGAAAGAAAGGAGAAAAGAGAAACACAGAGGTAACGGAGGAAGAAGACCAAAGGGCATACAATGTCTGATGATAGAAGAGAAAAATCAGTTTTCTCAATCCTCCTGCCCTGTTTGCAGTTCTTAACTCTGCAGCTTCTGTGGAGAAGTAATACTCTAAAAATCTCAGTAGTATTAAACGCAAGGCTTTCTAGTTTTGAAGAGAAATCCATGACAATGAGGGAGTAGCTCTAGGAGGCAAAGAATGCCCATGCTACACACGGCTCTCCAGTGCAGAATCTCAACAGTCACCCTGCAGCTTTACAGGAAACAAGCCTGGGCTATGCCCTGGGCTCCTGTGCCAGTCTGCACCTGACCTGCAACAGCATTCCCACCCATCCTCAACTCTGCATGTGGACCAGAAAGCAAGTGGAAAAAATTCTGTGTTGTATTTCAAAAAAGTCTCTGTCACAACTCACTCAAGACTCAAAGTTACCTCATGAACTGTGGGCATAAAGAGCATTGGGAATGTTCTCCTTTCCCACGATGTGTGCCGCTCACAGGATGCCTCACTGTATTCCTGTCACTGCCTAAAAGAGAGTCTTCAGAACAATCCGATCCATACCCATTACTGCTGTCCTCGTTTTAAAGAACAGAAGAGATCATAAATGTGTAACTTGTTACTGTTGCAAGGTTCAATGTCAACATCAGAACATAAGAGCTCTTGTTCCTGAGGATTCTTCTCACACCTCTGAGTTCTGTTTACACCAGAGAGAAAGTTTTTTCTTGTTTTTTTTTTTTTCTCTCTTGAAATAATGTGTCTCTAAGTATCTTTTAAATAGAATTAGGTATTGCAAACTAAACATTTTAAAATATATAAATTGCAACAAGTTCTGCAACAGACAATTTTCTATGATTCAATGCTTCAGGATAATTCCAGGGAAAATAAGGAATCTGAACAGAAAATCTGCCCTTTTCAATAGAAAAGAAATACTTCTTTTGGGGGGGCAAGGGGGGGAGAAATACAACCATGACCAAAAGAAAAACCCAAACCAAACCAACCAACAAAAAAACCCCAAGAAACACCCCACCAAAAAAACCCAACCCCCATACCATTTATAGTGTTTTACTTGCATTCAAATAGAAAATAAAATACTCTGACAGTTGTACCGTGGAATTGAAGTCTATTGGCCAGCTCTTTTTGTCTCCTGAAATCATGTAGCAAAAACTGTAGCCACTCTTGATATATGTACATATTAGTGTGGGCACTCAGTGTTTGAAATACAGTGTATGGAATTGCTCACAGCACATTGAGAATGCTCAGAAACGTGCAATTTTAGGGTTGCACTTTATGCTGTAAGACACATGGTGCTGTTAGCAATCCTTTTTCTCCCACTAAGCACACATTACCTGAGTTTTCTAGTTGAGAATACACCTAAATGACTTCTTCCTTTTTTTTTTTTTTTTTTTTTTTTTTTAAGAGGGCCATAAATTGTCATCAAAGACAGGGGGGTCTCAAATCAGCTGTTATTTAAACACTCTACTTGTTCTCAAAATCCTATGTCATTCTTATATCAATATCCTTTAAAGAAAAGCAGTAATTCGAGGAATAGAAACCTACAAACCCAATTAAAAAAGCATTACATGCAGTTTGCATGTGAAGGTAGTGTGGGGTTCTTTAAACAAAAATTCTGTCTTTTGGGGGTTTTGTGTGACCTTTGTTAATTTTCTTAGTTTGTTTTCAAAGATGATTGATTTCCATACATTTTTTTCTGATAAGAAATAGTGGTAGCTGCCTCCACTTTGCTATATCCTCTCTTTTGCTTCCTTTACAGGGGGTTGATCCACCTGTTCATTAAAAAGGGGAAAACCCAACTTTGGGGAGTGCCTGTCAAGTAGGAAAGTTGCATAGTGATGTGACTCTGCCTGTGTGTGAGAGAGAAATCAAAAAAAATCCAGAGCTGAAAAACTAATTCATTGTATGTACCATGGAAGAAAAATCATGCTGAAGTCCTGAGCTAACTCACATAATGCTTTCAGGAATCAGAAAAATGACACAGTCAAAACACAACATTAGTTTTCAGAAGCCTCCAGGCAAAATTTTATTTATTTAAAGTTAGCTCCTATTTTAATAACAAAAAAGTGGCAGCATATTCTACATCAAAGAAAAAACTTTTCCTAATGTTTCCATTCCTCTTGTGAAGTACTGGAGTTGAAGAATTGGAGCTGTCTTTCTCTAAATAATTACGTGAGTGGCAGGATCTCAACCTGAGAAAGCTTTTTGTCTGCACTGGGGACTGCAGCATTAAGAGAATCACATTTGGCTTGCCTAATCTGAGCTGCAATACAAGATACTCAGACTTTCAGTATTTAAATAGTTAGTTTTATACAAGATCCATAACAATGAAGATGAATCCTGAATCAACATCTCGGTACACTGTAGCACCTTGATCAAGGGAACAGATGAGACACACATTTATGAGCTACACTCTCCAGTCAAGACCTATTAACCATGTTGCTGGTGGCAGTACCCAGGAGAAATATCCCTTAACATGGTGCACAGCTGGTGGCTTCTCTTGCGTATTACCCTCATTTCAGGCATCCTCCCCTTCAGACCCAGACAAAGCACGCTGTTAGAGGAGTCAAAGCATTTACCTTGTTGAAGGGATGAGAGATGCATTTTAAAGTTCACTTCTGGATCTCTTTCCTGGCAACTCTATTTATTCGTCTTTGTTCTTCATTCATTAATCTTTTATAGTAAGAACTAGTAGTAGTGAGAAGGCAGTCCAGGGTCCTTTCCTTCAAAGACATCCCATAAATAAAGAATAAACCCCTTCGGTCCCTAGACCTGTTGTTTGCCTTTTTAGCTTGACTTCCCCACCAGTTCCTAGTAATACCATTCCTTTGGCAATAACTTCTGTCTGTGTTTCCTTTCTATTATTTCATATCCTTTAACACCTCCTGCTGTGAACCTTAACAGATCTGGAACTGTGGTAATTTGGTTCAGTTCCAAAAGGCTCTACATTTGCATGTATCTGGGTCTTGCTGCTGAACGGTTGGGTATGTGTGGGAGTAGGGCTGAACTTTGTTGCAAGAGATAACTCTAACATCTGAGAAATGTATTTCTTCCTTCTGGCCTCTGGTCTTTTATAAGCAACAAAATAAACTAATGTCAAGGCAGCCACCAACAAACCCATGGGTCTCAGTGAAGGGGAAGCAATGCTTGCATGAGTTTGCACTCCTAATGCAATAGCTTCAAGTTCCTGCTCAGACAAACTATGTCTTTCTTGTGAAGTGAGGGTATGACAATAATGTGATGTATGAAGGATGTTATGGTAAGACAGTACCAGTACCAGTACCAGTACCAGTACCAGCCAACAGCTACCAGTAGCAGGAGTTGCAGGAAGACAATAGAGACAGAGCACAGAAGAGAGATTTTCTCCCTCTATCATGGAAAATCTAAATTAGAACAAATCTCATGAGTAACAGAAAGTAGTAACTCTGGCTGCCAGGTGATGTGCCTTTGAGGCTGAAAACTGCTTCTTCTGCCAAAGCAAATTCCCCTACTTGGGGACTGTGGAGAGTGGAGGAGTTCTTCTCCCAGCAGCATAACCTGAGACCTGCCTACTCATGTCACGTGTGCGGCTGTCCCAGTGATGGACCAAGAAAATTTTATGTGATGGACCTGTAAAGCACTTCAGGATCAGCAGGGATGAATCCTGCTGTAAAATGTATCATTAATGTTACTAGATGTATCATAGACTCTGTGATCTGAGACTGCTGCAGGCAGTGTGCTGGGAGAAAAGCTTTCCAGATTGTGCTCATGCAAATTTCTGTCTGTGATCACATTCGTTCTGGTTCCCACTACAACATTGCTTTCACACTCGTGTGCTGCTCACTCAGTCTAAACTTTTTGTATTGCAGGTTGTATGACTACAATGTAGCATCCCTTTGCTAGCACCTTTACAAGGGTGAGAAAACATACAATGGAAATAAAGGCATAAAAAAATCTAATGGATATGCTTAAACTTTCCCAGAAAAGGGATGGAATTGGTCCTAATCTTTGCCGCCTCACTTGAATATGTGCCCTAACAGGTTATTAGATCAGGGCAGCTGTCAATTTGTTCATGGCTTGTCTTTTTGTTCAGAACCATTGTTTTTAGTTCAGCTTGTCTTTTTGTTCTGAATCATTGTTTTATTCCAAACTGGGGATCTTTATAATTCAGAGAGGAATTTCTGAAAGCTGGGAAAGGCAAATGTGAAATCCGATCTATTTTGAGTTTGTCCTCTTGTAATGTGGACAGTCTCATCAACCCTGTTAAGTCATGCAAACAGCATTTTGAAATAATTTAGGGATTGACACAGTGACAAAATAGCTATATAATAGGAGATGGAGGATGAGCAGAAATATCCAACAAATGTTTTTTAAACATTGCAAGTGAAATGGAGAGCCAAAGCAATGGCAAAGAGACCTATGGCCAGTGGCATAACCTGTGCCAAGAGCCTCAGAACAACCAGACTGAGAATGTAGGGAAAAAGCAGGCAGTGCTCTAAAAAATTATAAAAGCAGGAAATCACAGGCAAACCCTAGTCATGAATTAATCCAACAGAAGTCAAATCCAAAAAATTGTGAGCAGTGAATCATCAGTAAAAGGGCACTTGCATGTAACATATGAGTTCAATTCACAGGTACCCAGTCTGTTTTTTAAAATTAAAATTTAAAATAGGTCAAAAATATTCAGTGTTCAGATGATAGTTGAAAAAAGAAGCTTTCAAGATCTCAAGTCTGTATTTTGAATGTTTGTCTAATACATCAACACAGGCTGGCTTGCCAGAAATATTAAAATACAAGTAAAAAGATCATAAATTAGTAAATTGTCAAGTATTCTTAATATGTATTCTCATTGCCAGACATTTATAATAGTGAAAGCAGGTTACTTAAATAATAAGTGCCAGTTAGCACTCAGAGAGCTCAGAACAGTTTTACTTTAATAGAGAGAACAAACTGTGTTTGCTTCAGGAAAGCCATCCTGAAAGAAATAACAAAGATTTAACTTGGACACGTGAAAAGTTTCTGTATTTTAGGATTTCAGTGTTCATTTATAGAACTATTACACCATGCAGTAGAAATCTTTTATTAAACCAATGCACTCATTTATTTGAAATAAAATTTTTGTTCAGTCACTGTCTTTTGATAGACTAGGCTCTGCACATAGACAGGAGATAATGGATTGGACAGGATGTCCTTGAAGGAGAAGAGCTCCTTCAGATTACCTCTCTAATACTCAGGAGACATCCTGCTTCCAGTACTCATTGCACTTCTGAAGGCTAAGAGGAAAGATGCATCCATGCTATCTGGTGTAACAAATCAGCTCCTGAACTACCTAACTATAAAACTCACAGGGAAAAAATTAAATAATCTCTTTTAAAATATCTCAATGTCATTTTAAAATCTATTTAGGAAGATCAGCTCTGGTGCCTTTATAGCAGCTTAGCCATGTGCATTGTAAAGGCTCACTAGTACTGTTGCCATCACTGGGTTTTGAAATGAGTACAGCACAAAGTTACTAAATCAGTTTTGGTCTTACAGAGCCATTTGGTCATACTTTCAAGCAATTAAAGAAATTGATATACAGAGACTTTTAAAAGGAGGCAGGAGACAAAATTTTATGTGCACAGAGAACTATAACAAGACATAGATTACTTTTTGAAAAAAAAAAAAAAAGGAAGCAGAGAAGATTTGCAAGACATATTCTAACAGTTGTTAAGCAGAGAAATGAAAAATTAAAACTTTGGGTTACATTTTTAAGGACATTTTTCCACCCATTACATAAGGGCTGCTGGAATAAGCCAACATTTTGTGTCATAATAAGCATACAAAACATTTTCCTGCAGGCTTAATAACAACCAGAGAAACATAAGAATTTGTATGCATACCACGTCCTCAAAACTGGTGTCTTAGCACATATAGGAATTTATAGTCTCAAGATTAAAACTTGCTGGGGTAATCACTCCACTGACCTTTCTGTGGGAAAAAAACCCACAATAAAAAACCACAAAAAACCAGCCACCTATCTATAAATTTTGAGTATTGATGTCTTTCCCTCTTTTCACTAAACCACGCGTATGTCTGTGTGTGTGGATGTCTGTACCCCTGTCCCCAGCTCATGTCTTCAGCATTGTGACAAAGAAAGTCAAAAAGAGCTCTGCTGAAACATCTTATTCATAGCAGGACACAGTAGTTCTGATGAAAGTACAGCAGCTTAAGGCAGATAAATAGTGCTTTTTCTCTCTATTATAAAAGTCTTAGGCCTCTTTATGGCACACTTTACTCACCTACTTTGCATATAAATGTTGCACAAATGGCCTTGATCATATTTAAAATAGTGTAGACTGAGCTTATAGTTTCAGTCATTCACACCACTCAGAAACTGCTTGAAGTCTCTCTAGGAGAAAAAGTCAGCAAACTGTTCTTTTTTTATGTATTCACAATTTAAACCTGTTGAAGTTCTATTTCTCTCTCTCTCAAAAAAGGAAAAGGTTTTGCTTTCATTGAGAGAAAAACAAAAGATTACACTGTTTTTTCAGACCAATCCATTCTGTTACCATTTCTCAATGCAGCTCTAATGAGAAAATAAGCAGGCTAGCTGGAGTCATGAATCTTGTAGGAAGACTTACAGGAAAAGCTGTTTTCTTTAGAAGCAAGTATCCTGCTGCCTTAAACTGTCCAGTACAATACAAAAGCTAAGATCAACATGTTTCAGTATCTTTTTAAACTCATGGTGAAAAAAAATGACTGTTCCAGGAGACTCAGTGAAACTTATGCCATCTCTTTGGTTTCCATATGCATCAATGGAAAAATAAGCTTCATCCTTATCTCTCTGAAAGTGCATCTTCTCTTCTTCTCTTACAGTCCATTGTGTCTCTGGCCCATGGACACTCCACACTGAGAGAAATAAAATACTGGTAGTTGCAGGGAGAAGTGAGAAAGTGATTTAGCCTTTTAAAAAAGTAGAATTCAAATAAACCAGGCACATCCAGGTATTAACAAGTTCTTTTCTGATCGTGGGAAAGGATCAAATGTGTTTAAGTCTAACCTAAAAATGATCCTGAATACTAATCAACTAATGTATTGTTAATACATTCATCCCTTTTTCCTTACGAAATTTAATACAACCATCTTTTTGTACACTGTTATATAAAAAACTCTTTGCCTTGCCCATTTCAAAAACATTTAAACATCTGTGAAAAAAGGAATTATTACTAAAGAAGATGGCAGCTTTGCTATATTAGTAAGCAAAAGTAAGGAATAGTAACATTTAACAGTTTCTAATTTCAAGCACTGATCAGTATAGTATGCTGGGCATGTAGAAGTTCTAAGAGAGGAAGATCCTCTTATCTTTAGTCTCTTGTTTTATATCAGATGCTGCCAAGTGCATTTCTGATAGTGGGCAAGAAAATGAAACTGGAGTACTAAGTTCACCTCGTTGTTACCTCAATGTGAATGTCCTGCCATGCAGTTAACTTTCGTGGGGGTACCTCAGATATATGCTGAGGACAGAGAAGGGTAACTTGGAGTGCTGGTCTCCTGGCTCCAGTGCTCACACTGTGGAAGACAAGCAGTGAGAATATATAGATGCAGAATATAGGCAAGGCAAAGGTTTGACACTCGTTCTTGAAGATTTAATTCTATAACCTTTGTCTGAAAGTAAGATTTTTCTGCAGTGCATTACTGCTTCCAAAAGGCTTTATTTTCTGTACTGACCTTATCTAATGAGTAAAGTATCAGTGGTAATGAAATTGACAAGTGCTTCACCTGTGTGTCTGAGCCTGTTTTAGTGAAAGCAGTGCTAAAACTCCTGTTGATTTTCTGGAGAAAACTGAAGCCCAGGGTCTATGACAGCTGTCAATACTGGTAGCTGGTAGTTACCTGAATGTTGGTAGCTCTTTAATAACAGCTGTCTACCAGATATAAAACACAAAAATACTCCTGGATTAGAAAGCAAGGTGGCAAATCCTGCTGTCTGGCCATCATTTCCATTATTTGTTTCAGCAAAACGTGCATCCTAAATACCACTCTGAATAATTCTTCCTCAGTGCTGGAAATGGTTAAAATCAGGCCACAAATAAGGTTTTCATGAGTTGGCCTGAAGTGAGTAAATTCAACATAGAATTGAAAGGAATACAGTCCTTAACACAGTATTGGAGGTAATATTCTAGTTTCACCTCCATCCAAATGATATAAAGTTATAATTGGTGTATTGTAACCAGACCTAAATATATCAAACAAAGAACCAATGTGATCACACCAAATGCATCTCCCAGAAGCCACCTGCTTTAACCTGCATACATCTAAAAACAAGTCAGACAAAAGTACATTATTTTTAAAAGAAAGCTTTATTCTTCATACAAACTCAACTCTGTCATATATCATGAGGCATCATTAACAAGGTAATATGGCTTTGCTTAAATCAAACAATATTGCTTCAACGGAGTTAGTATCAGCTCTTTTCTTTGTTCTCTCCTAGATGGAATGTATGCATGTTTTGATATCAACTCATCTCCTTTAAACTGCTAGCTTAGCCAGCATGTTATATGAATAACATCTTTGTCAGGTAAATCCACCACAGGTACTAAAATCAGAGCCGGAGTCTTCTCTTCCAAATATTTTTCAAGGTATTCTTGCAGTCCTAAAATAGAAACAAAACAACTAATGAGTCCCCCTTGTCTTATTGTGTCCTATCTCTTAAGAATGATTTCTAAATACTTTTCTGAAAATTATTGTAGAGTAGCAATTAACAAAAGGAAGTGAAACACAACTCTTAAATTTTCACTTTATATAGAAGGAAAATCTCCCACCTCCTTTTTGACTAATTTGAGATTAACTTGAGATGTTGCCTAAGGCCAGAATTCAGCAAAACAGTTAAATGCATACTTCTCAACCTTTAGTGAGTGAGTGGTCTGTTGATTACAGATATAGAGAATTGAACTAGAGCAGTAACAAAAATACCAAAAGGCCAGCTGAAATTCAGTTGTCATTTTTGATATTTGGGTGATCAGCACATAGCTATCTGTAAATGAAACTCTTCTCTGAAGTCCTATTGTGGGGCATCAATAAAACAAGAAGAAGTTAAAGTGAGCCATTTTTAATAACATTATGAACTTCATTTCAATTTGTAATCAATGGATGCATGCCATCTTGAAGACATAATGGAGTAAGTCCAGGAATGGCAACATATATGACTGAATATGTGGAATTACAGTAAGATTCAAACTGCTAAAAACACAGAATCTGGCTACAAGAAGCTCTAAAGGGACTGGTATGTGTGGTAGAAGTTTGCAAATCTAAAAGTCCATTATGGGAACAGAATTAATTGAGAAGATCTAATTAGAATACAGAAGAAAAGTAAAGAATGGAAAATTTAAACTTGCCATCAAGACATTCTTGGTTGTGCTCAGCCTCAGTGAACATGCTAGAAATGAAGCCACAGAGAACCTTAAAGAAAACTACTGAAAACCCACTGAATGACCCACAAAAGACACTTTCCTAATGATAAGGTATAGCCTGCAAAGGTTCTTGTTTCAATAACGTATTTCTGTCAGCAGCTTCTGGGATTATGGCAATTCTTTATAACACTAAGCAATCTTGGCTAGAAAGGGTGTAAAGAGGGCAGAACTTGCAGACTGTCAGAGCTTTTTTTTTTTTTTGGCGTCACTGCCTGTGAAACTGCGAATAGGCAGTTCAGTCAAAGTGTTACCTCATCCAGGATAAAACAGGAATTTTGCAATTGTATTCACTGAAGCCAAAACTCTCTTTTTATCTGGCAGCAGTAGCACAAATTAATGTAATAATAGCAATGCTGCCTACAAAATATTGCAAAGGTAGTACCAGTATTCTGAAATTCTGCTGGCTTCCCTTTGTATTAGCATCATTGACATTGGAGGTGAAGACTGACAATGGAGAGCCAAAGATCCACAGTCACCTCAAAGGTCAAATGACTTCTTCATTTGGTGTTCAAAAAGGAACTCATTCTCTGTATTACAGATATTCAGCAGTGACCAGGTAATTAACTATCATCTAGCATTTTTCTTAAAAAATTTGACTTCAGAAAACTTTGTGGCTATGCTGACTCTGAAGGCTTAAAGTGGAAGGGGTAACGACAAGCCACCTCAAAATCACTGATTCCACCCTATTAAAATTACATTTATTTTTTTAATCAATGAAAATTGTGAAAATACAATTTTAGACTTTAGCATTTTATGCACAGGCTTAAATGCTCCAAATCAGTGCTACAAGCTACCAAAACAAGTCCTGGTATACATTTTAAAGGCAGAATTTTAAAGTGGGACTATCTGGAAATAGAACTCCATTCTTTGGTGGGTTTGAGGTGGCCAAAACAGCCATAAATACTTACATTTGAATGCACCCTAGCAGTCTTGCTTGCCAACCAGGAAGAGCCACCTTTCCTAAAGACCAGTGCCTTTTCTATTGCCAGTGCCTATGTGTATAAATGAAATGTGGATAAAAATCTGGGACATATGCCTCTAATATAGTACTGTATTTACAAATCAATTAGTTTTACATGAAAGCAGTGCAACTTAGATGTGCATATTTATACACTTAAAAATTGTGGATAAAAGTCTGCTCATGCAAACTTCTCCTAAAAGGCAGAGATTGGGTCTTCTAAAACAGTAAAGTTGTACTCTAAGGTCTTACAGAAGACAACACACAATTAGTACATCTATGGCAACCTATGAAATTATAGCAAACAAAAAAAAATGACAGCTATATATTTTACCTGCTATAATAAGACTCTAAGTCTTCCAATACTAATTGTATATTCTTGATAATGGGAAGTTAATGAAGACACTATTTATATTTTTTTACTCATTCAAAATATCATTTTAGATAAATAAAAGCCTTGGTCATGAATGTTTTCTAAATATGTAACTCTTTCTTTGAATACAAAGATTTTCAAAAATGTCCTTCCTTTTGTATCATGTATGGGGAATGCTTGCTCAGTTGTATGCCATGCCAAGTTGATTTTAAAAACAAAAACAAGTAAAGGACAAAGGGTTACAGTGAGTGTGTTTGCTGAGGTTTAATAGTGGCTATAGATGACTGATGACAGTCATTTAAACTGCCCTGATACAGGATGTTTAAGTACAAGCAAAACCAGCTGATTGTCAAGCAGCAAACAAGTGGTGTGCATTGTGGATGTTTTCATTTCCTGTGAGAGTCCACACAAATTACGCTAGCCACGTTGCAGCACACTTGCAGTTTTATGGAGGCCACCCAGAGACTCCTGGGGTAACAGAAATCAACAGGGAAACACAAAGGAAACAACTCAAAGAAATTAAGGGGTGTGCCTCTACACCAACGCACGCAGCATGTAAACAGGAAGAGTTGGAAGACACCATGCTGCCTGACATCTCTGTCCTTGCTGCCATTACAGCACAGCTCAAGGTGGGCCCATGGGAACCTCCTGAGGTTTAACAAGACCAGGTGCTGGTGCTGCTCCTGGGTTGGGGCAAGCCCCAGTCTCAGCACAGGCTGGGCATGAGCAGCCCCAGAGCAGCCCTGCCCAGAGGCACTTGGGGGTGCTGCTGCCTGAGAGGCTGCACATGAGGCACCATGGGCACTGCCAGCCCAGAGAGCCAAACGTGCCCTGGGCTGCATCCAGAGCAGCGTGGGCAGCAGGGCCAGGGAGGGGATTCTGCCCCTCTGCTCTGCTCTGCTGAGAGCCCCTGCAGGGCTGCATCAGCTCTGGGGGCCGGCACAGGAGGGACAGGGAGCTGCTGCAGTGACTCAGAGGAGGGCCTGGAAGATGATCAGAGGGATGGAGAACTTCTCCTACAAGGAAAGGCAGAGAGAATCGGGGTTGTTCAGCCTGGAGAACAGAAGGTTTTGGTGTGGCCTCATTGTGGCCTTCCAGTACCTAAAGGGACCCCACCAGAAAGACTGAGAGGGACTGTAGTGATAGGACAAGGGGAAAATGGCTTCAAACTGAAAAAAAGTAGGTTTACATTAGATATAAGGAGAAAATTCTTTACTGTGTGGTGAGGCACTGGAACTGACTGCCCAAAGAAACTGTGAATGCCCCAGCCCTGGAAGTGTTCCTGACCAGGTTGGATGGGGCTCAGGGCAATCTGGTCTAGTGAAATATGTCACTACCCAAGGTAGGGGGATTGGAACTGGATGATCTTTAAGGTTCCTTCCAGCAAAAATCATCCTATGATTTTATGATTGTACATGAAATTTGCTTAAAGCAGGTGAACTTCATCCTGCAAGATGGATCCCCCTTCTCCCAAATAATGCACAGAAATTCAGGGAGCAGGTTCCATATGAAGTGTCTTCCTGCACTGCTATGAATTAGTTTTTTTTTCTTTTTAACCTGATTTAAAAAGGTTAAAGGGTGCAGCTGAGGAATATGGACATAACTAAAACTTTAAAATGTACAAAACTTATTCAGTGTCTTCTGGCATTACCATCTATTTCTGCCATTGCTTTGTGAAGACAGGATACTGGAATCAATAATTTGATGATCTCTCATGCTGATTTAGCAGACCTGCTATATAACAAGGCACGAACTAAGAGTGTAATCTATTGTTTTTAAAGGTGATTTTCATACTAGGTAGAAAAAACAGTGCTCTGAGAGCTTCTAAAAGGTCATTCCAAAAGACTGGGAGGTGATTTCTATGTCTTTGCTGTCACTGGCCTCAGCTGGATTTAGGCAGTATCAGATGAGGTCACAGAATTCACTTACATTTTTCAAAATCAAGCCCTGTTATTGTTGCCATACTCTTGCTTCACTGTATATCTGCAGGGGAGTAGTAATCTAATAGCTCATATGAAAAAGGAAAATGGTGGCAAAAAGGAAAATTGTAGGAAGAAGGAAGATCACATTTAGCCCCATACATAAAAAATCCCTTTCATATTACTACTATCTTTCCTTCACTTTTTAACCAAAATATATTGTTACATTTCTTAGAGCAGGTTTTAAATCCCTGAGCTAATAAGGCTCCATTGCTTCTGCTGCAGAGATCTGACATGCAGCGTGTACTTTGAAAAGATGCATCAGAGGGGATCAGGTTCCTAACAGTTGACTAAGAGTTCCAGTCCCAAAAGATCTGCCCCTGGTGTGCAGAACACTTAACCCTTCGACCAGTACCAACATGACTATTCACAAATTATTGATGTCCCTAAATCCCTGGCAGATTGCAGACAGTTCTTGTCTCCCTTGAAGCCAAAGCATATGGTCACTAATGAGATGGATTAAAAATACATATACACATTCAGGGCTTTGCCACATGAATGTAAAGCCACAGAAATGTTAGAAGGTGATTGAACTGGACTGAACACTGTTAAATACATGATTAGCTTGTTATGGATCATTTCCATTGATCTATATTCAGTTTCACAGCATAGTTTAATTGAAGCTGTCTGGAACAAGCCTCTGCTTTAAATGATCAGGCAGTGCAATGAAAAGGTGAAACATGAGGAACTGGAGATGCCCCTCCCTTTCTTAAACATCCAGCTGTCTCTGTGGTGTCCAACCACAGCAAGAACAGAAGCTGTGCTTTAAAATATTGTCTGTTTTTTCAGTCACACATTTTTCTTAATATAAAATGATGTAGTGGGATATAAGATTTGAGGAAAAAAACCTGCATAATTTTCTTGCATTGCAATTAATGCCTTTCTATTCATAATAAAATCAAACCCAGTAAACAAGAATAAAATATTGGAATATAAAAGGGAGTCACCTGGAAAAATATGATTTTGTGCTGATTTTTTTTTTTTTGTTGCAGCTGTAAAGATTTTAAATCACAATATGGGTATCTCTCACAGTCCAATACTTGAATTTTCATGTGGTGCCTTATGCTTTTTGCTATTCTTGATGACATTATTTCATGTTGGTCACTGTACTTTTAAGGGACTGGTTTTTCAAAACTGATGTAAGCTCCTTCATGGAATACTGATGATGCACTTCAATCACTCTGGGCTAGGATATTTATGTGAATACAAGTTAAGCAGTTGTTTTGAATTGCAGGGATGTCTGTTATAGCCATGATATATGAGACAAATGACCAGGAGGAGTTTGGATAAGGCTGTGAAACCACTTCAAACCTGCGATTCCCTATGGCAGTCCTTGGAACTGTGACTATAAAACAAATTACAGAGGGAATGGTAGTTGTTTTTGGAACTCAAGTCATATGCCTAGTCAGTTGCCAAAGCAGCCAGATCTGCATATTTGTATTTGCAAACAATTCTTTCATAAAAGAAGAAGAATTCCTTACATGGACCCATCTATACCGACAGACTTCTTCCTTCTCCCACTAAACTACTTTTAGTTGTATTAATGAAAATACCTTTTTAAAGTAACCACCTAACATGAAAATACAGCCTATACTGAAAGCACCAAGGCCAATGTTAGCCATCCTCTTTCAGCTTGTTCCTAATACTGGAGTACCATTTTGGATAATTGCAACCTCTTTTGTGAAGGATATGGTTATTAGGATCCAGACTGATAGGACTGTCATGTTGGACGTGGAAAGTGGGCAACACTTTACCCAGCAGAGCATTCACCAAGAGAAATCATGGGATCATTAAACAGTTTGAGTTAGAAGAGACCTTTAAAGCTCATCTAGTTCACTCCCCTGCAATAAGCAGAGCCATCTTAGACCAGACCAGGTGGTTCAGAGCCTCATTCAACCTAACCTGAAAAGGTTCCAGGGATGAGACATCAATCACTTCTCTGGGCAATCTGGGCAATCTGTTCCAGTGTCTCACTGCCCTCATTATAAAAAACTTCTTCCTTGTATCTAGTCTGAATCTACCCTCTTTTAGTTTAAAACCATTACCCCTTGGATGAGGGGTACACTGTCAATACAAGCCCTATTACACAGTCTCTCCCATCTTTCTAATAAGCTTCCTGTACATATTGAAAGGCTAATAAACAATCTCCCAAGAGCCTTCTACTAGCTCTTGAAGCTAATAACCCCAACTATCTCAGTCTTTCCTCATTGGAGAGAGATGTTTCATACTCTGACCACTTTTGTGGCCCTCCTATGGACCTGCTTGATAGCTCCATATCTTTTTTGTGCCAAGAGAAAAATCTGCTATAAAGAGAATACTAGTGCTCTGTTACATTTCACTGCTAGTCCTGTTTCTGCAGCGGACTTCTTGTCCCTTTGGAATCTATCCCAAACCTAAAAGTTCTAGTGATGTTTTTAAGCAGGCTACAGTGAAAACATAATGAAAGTTGCTCTAGGCTTGATGGGTACCCACAGGAGTTGTAGTAACTCTCCCTACAGCTGAGCAGATGAAAAGAAATGATAAAATAAGCTTTGTTTCCCTGCATGCCATACTGATAACTCCTGCTCTCAGATTTAGTGAGGAGAAGTTCCAAGCGCAAAAGGCAGCAGTTGTGGACCCTAATGTTCATGTGAGATACAAGAAAAAGGAGTGATTGGCTTATCTCAGACCACACTAATAAGTCAGTCAGGATGCCTGAACTCTGCACCACCACCAGTAGCAAGAGGAGAGGAACAGCTGGTATAAAATTATCAACTCTGAAGGAATCCAGATTCTGCCTCTTCCTTGCCCAACCACACAATCCTCTTTGCTGTTCCTCCGTTTCAACAGGAAGGTGTGGGAAAGAAAAAGGGCTCACTCATAATCAGGGAGGGCATTAACATTTACAGGACCCTCACTTTTCTAGAGCTGAGTCACTTGGCTGAGTAACTGTACAAGTCTTTTTAGACTGTAGCTCATGCATTTTTTTAGCATCTGAAAGAAAATTAGTAGACAAAACAGTTATTTTTAGTATTGGTTTGATTGTGGGCCTGTCAGCCTTGGTGATGAATCTCTTTTATCAAGCTGCCACAGTATCTTGTTTTGTTTTCAGAGCAAAGTTTGATTAAAGACCAATTTCAGAAAAGTTACTCACTGTGGGCGTTAATTAGTGCTTCCTGGCCTCTGCGGGGTTTATCTTATGATCTGTTTCACTTACTAAACCCTGTAATTCAATTTACATGAAGATGGGAATGAACCAACCGTTTTCTATTTTTCTGAAGGCTTCTGTTTAACTCAGTCCTGAAACAAACTCTCTCCTATCATTCCCTAATAAGGAATTCTGCTTTCTAGCCTTTTAAAATCAAAATTAAAGCAATACTTCATATCTATAATGACTTATCAACTAACAAACTTAGAAAGAGCTTCAGAAAGGGGATAGGTAAACTTTAGCAAGTCTTTACTTCTAAACAGTGTTTTCAGTGATGCCCAAGTATACTTAGAGAAAACTGATAATAATCTTTTTCTCTTCCTCTGCATCCTTCTGGGAGTGGAGCATTGTCATTCTGTACGAGAAAGTCGCTGGTGTTGCCCTCCTCCTCTCTCATTAGCAGACAAGAAAAGCCTTTTGTCTTTCTGAAAGCAAAAGACCAGCTACTAGGTCAAAAATATTAAAAAAGTGGTTGATCAAGAAAGACTTAATAGTACTTAATAGGGAGGTAAATAGTAGCAGGTGGAAGTGAAATTTATAATATGATATAGGTAAAATTAGGAACTACTGAATAAAATGAATGAAGAGAAAATGCCATTGGGGTACTATACAAATACAAGCAGACAAAAAAAACCCAAACAAAACCAAAACCAAAACAAACCAACCCAATGTACTCAAGTACATTGAGTATTTGAAAACAGTACTAAAGGGACCAAACCTGTGAAAGAGGAGATGACCTAAAATGGCCTTTTTTTAATATAGAAGACAGCCTGCACAGGAAAACTGAGTCTGGGTGACGCAACATATTCAATCAGAGTTCATGGACACTTCCACCTTAAAACATCTTCTTCCTATACATTCTCTTGTGAACTTCCTCCCAGATTTTGAAACCTAAAGTTCATCCTAAGTGCAGTAGGGACTTAGGCTGGTAGGGATGCTTCCTAAAGTTGTACAGTGTGACAGATACAGTAGAAACATTGAGAAGAAAAGGAAATAAGGCAATGATAATCATAAAATAGATTAATATTTACAACAATTACAATTTCAGGCTAAAATGCCATCCCTGAAACAGCTATAAGCCACCCAACTTTCGTTGTTACCTTCCACCATGCACACAGTACCAGTCCAATTAGGTATGTTATCATGCACATCAACAGCAAGCTGCAAAAAAAATGTGACTCTTTTAAAGATAAACCAATGTTGCTGAGTTCCTCTGTGTATTAGTTAGGGCTGTTTTCCAATAGAAAGAATTACGATTTGGCTTCCATAACAATTCTTTCAAGATGCTGGCTACAGCTTAGAAAATAGCAGAACATGAAAACTCATCACTGTGTTTCCAATGTTCTGTTTTTAGTCATGTCCTATATACAGACTGAGAATCAGCCTATACAAGGTTATAAATGTGCGCTTTTGTTTAAAATGTCATTAGCCTTCTTTATTTCTGCACTAAATAAAGAAACACTTAAGCATGCCCTTCCAATACTCACAGTGAGGTATAAATATAATTTCAAAGAACACAGAGGTCTGAACTTTCCAAGTACAATCACTCAGAGAAGAACTTGTGCTTTTTCTAAATCCATGACAGAGTGTAAAGATCATGAGCCTGTTTTCCCTGTGTGCTATCCTTCAACCCTGTAATCATCCAGTGTCTTTATGGGGTGGATGGTTATTGAATTTGTATGCCAGCTGTGTCCAGAATCTCTGGGGAGGATGGGCTGTAATGACACCAAGCAGGGATGAGTTATGAATGGAGACAGATTATTACAAACACAGAAAGCAGTAAGGACCCATTTTTCAGGAGGCATTTAAGAATGCATTTCACAGTATGTGTATGGACTTGTTCACCCATACAGTCCCACCTGAATGTGCCTATGTGGGCAGATAGAACCACAGGATTCACTAGAGGCTCACACACATGTTTTTGTTGTACTCTAAATCAGATAAACATGTACTTCACTTTTTTTTCCCCCAGATTAGTTAAAAACTTGGTGTGAAAATGATCAACTGCAACAGCACCTGTGCAGTAACTATGGAACTTGGATTTTCACCCTTAGGTCAAATTACAGCTACTGACTCTTGGCCCACAGTCCAGGAGCCTGAGATGGGCAGATTTGCAAGCCGTAGGACAGTTGGTTGCTGTGCCCTTCAGGTAGGGCTGGGGACACTGGTGGGGCAGCGTGTGTGGGAAGCCCGGCTGTGCCTGCTGGTAATGCAAGAACTTTTATCTCCAGGGCCTGTCAATCTGGCACCTTTCACAAGTGTTAAATTCACTTAAGTATATTTTTTAAGAAGCTGTCATGAGACATACTGAAGCAAATATGTCCTTCGGTGGTTACACATGGACTAAGTTGTAACAATGTTTGTTAAGTGCTTTGACATCCCCAAGTGATATGTTTGGTACAGCTTCCACATTTGTTCGTTTATTGAAGTTTGCTAAATAGTCTTCAAAGCCAGTGGGTTAAAGAAATACCTGACTGGACACAGCACATCCAAAAGGCTGGACCACAAAGAGGTGTTTATATAATTAGAGGTCACCACATACATCTGCTGGTAGGAGAATTTAGTCTATAAATAATAAAAAAGCTTTCTAAAAGATGTGATAAGCATCTTTTGACTGGGTACAGGGAAGATTATGTGATACTTGCTTTATGTCAAGTTAAACTGTGATAATTTAAAATAATACTGATGGAATAATTGTTTTCAGTTTCTAGGCTAGATTCTCAACAACTGTAAATGGTAGCTATGCTAATTTATACCTGCTGAGGAGATTGCATGGTAGATTATATATTTATATACAGTACCATGTGCAAACTAATTCAGTTATTCCTAACTATGAAAATTTAAAGCAATCTCCTGCACTAATGTAAACAGTGTATTCTAACAGAAAGAGATACAAGTGCACTGAACATGTTAAATACATTATTAGGTCGATGAAGATCATTCATATTGATCCAGGTCTGGCTTCACAGCAGTTTAATCAAAGCTGCCTGGAAGATGTAACAGAGTGGTCATGGCATTCACTGCCTTTTGTGCTGAGTGAGTCAACAAATGACTAAAATTTCATTACTGCTGCAACTGACAACTTATGCAAAATTAGCCAGAGCAAGTTTAAAAAAAGGGTTGCTCACTATTTAGAGGTGGAACAAAACCCAGCTTCTGTTTTAAGGGAGAAATTGTGCTGCCAGAGGTTGCTGATGATCCACCCAGAAATTTGTGGGCTCTTGATAGCCCCACTACTTACTTCCCCTGGATCTGGCAGATTTACCTTAATTGGATTTTTATCCTATATGGCAGTGACCCAAGATATCAGTACCCTCTTAGTCCCTACAGCCAAGGAACAAAAAGAAAAAGATGAAAGTCTTTTGTTCCTTCTCCTGGCCTCCAAGGATGGCAAATAAATCTCAGTGCTAGTGCTTCCTGTGTAATATGAGCTCATAGTTTGTTATGGAATTGGGAACAGGAGGCTTGGGAGAGTCATTCAGCTGTGTCAGCCAACAGCTAAATGAAAGAAAAAGGGTCTGTAGCTTGGCCACATAGTGATCTAAGCTGCAAGTCGTTTTTGCTCTAACTGGAAGTTATTAATAGCATAATTTACAAAAGCCTTCAGCAAGACTTACGTCAGGCACTAAATAAACACTAAATAACAGACAAAGTCTACAACCAAGAGTTTACCATTGACAGAAAAAACCTGCAAGCTGAAAAAGGAACACAGGACAGGTAGGAAACTGACCCATAGAAAACTGTGAATAATTACATTATTTGTTGAGGTAATTTGTAGAAAAGCCAAATGCTGACCCAGCATACAGCCCTTCTCTTGAGCGCATACCAGAGTGAGGACACAAAAACAACAATGCACTGGCAAAGAACTGAATCATCCTTTTGCTTGGGCTGCTCTTGGATCTCTGGAAATTAATATCACAGTCCCAGAAGAGCAGTGCTGCACACATTCCACCTTCTCTGTTGTTAAACAGCGTCACTTTCTGGAGGCCTCTGCTCTTCTTCCACCATCAGTAGGTGGGGTTGTTTACAGCTCGTTTGAAAGTTACCTGCAGCCTTTGTGACAAACTGTCTATTAAATCTGTCATAAGGCTATACATCTAACTGTATTATTATTTCTTACTAAACATTGCTATATATTTTATACCACAGTGTATCAGGAAAGTCTACAATGAAATTAAATTATCACACAACAATATATATTTTTAAAAAAGAAGATTGTTTCTTCACCAAAATACATTGTCTCAAACATCTTTTAAAAAACATTTTTTTTAAAAAAACATAAACTTATGTAGAATGCCTTTTGGGATTACACAGACTGCAGTGTAACTCTTATATTTTGTGTGACAGGTAAGGTACACAGCATAGCCTAGCAGTAAATGGAAACGCTGCCCACATCTGGTCTATTGCTTAGAAATTTCAGGCTCACTCAGGTGGATCAGCCCCTAGACCTGTGAGGTGGGCCAGGACCCACAGGTGACCCATTAGGCAGCAGCACTGACAGCTCCTCTGCTGGATCACTGTTCTTTGGACAGACATTTCTGCTTCTCCAGACTTAAGCTGGAGAATTTCCATTAAGAACTATGTTAGCTGAAAGAGATTAATGAAATTGAAAATGTTCAGAAGAAAAATGTATGTAGTGCTTTAACCACTTTTAAGAAACATGAAGTGCAAGTGATGGAAGGGTGACCTTTATCTTTTCTACCAACAGAAGCCCAACCTCTCAGGCAGAGTGAGAACATAATTTATCCTTGGGCTTCATTCTGTTTAAAGATGTGATCATGAGAACTGTTTTTTAACAATTTTGCAGTACAGGTAGAGAGAAATAAATTGTTTAAGAAAAGATGTCATTTTAAAAGTAAAACAAAGAGGCCCACACAGCCCTCTCTTTGGTCAACACTGATGCTTTATGTCTTGGGCCTTAATTTTTCAGGGAATTTCAGGCCTGGAACACCATCACTAGAGTAGTCTTACCAGTATTTCCTACTCTACATTAGCTGAATGAGTTGGCTTTTCTTTTTAAGACATTTCTCTTGCAAGGAGGTTTTTCAATTACATCACTGCTAGGAAGACTCAACAGAATGAGGACATCACCTCCTTTTCTCTTTTGCAGAAAGCCCATTTTGGTAGAAAAGAAGGCAACAAATTATGCTCTGCCTAACTGAATTTCTGCCAAATCATGTTGCAGGGCAAAGAAAACTCATTGGCAGCTTGCTACAAGAACACCTGGGGCCATTAAAAGTCCCAAAAAATCTGGTAAGATCAAAAGGTGAAACAGGAAAATGCTAAAGGAGGAGGATGATTACTATGATTATTAAGCACCATCATTTAATCAGTTTCAATTTTGATTTACCATGAGTAAAGAAGCAGAATAAAGCAAAATTAAATGTTTATTATAATTTATAATCAGAACTTTATTCTAAATAAAGTTTCCCTTTGTAGTTACTAATTTTGGTAAATCTAGCACTTTTAAATGCTACTAATATAAACACAGCCAGATTCAAAGCTATTGGTACATTTCTTTAGCAAAACATAGCACTATAGAATAAAATACTATTCTAATTGCTTAAAATAAAAACTTGGTTATCCATTTTCTTCAGAATCCTAGCTTTCCCTCAGGGGAAATCTAGAAGTTTTAAATATACTGATCCTTTGCTTTGCCACAATTCTCACTTTTCGACCTCTTACATATTTTTTGTCTGCTGTCACATTTTTGATGATTTGTTTTTAAATTATGAATCTGATTTTAGATTAATTTTTCTTAAAGCATTTGCCACAATTCTTTTCAAAAATTTACATGCAGTTTCATTCTTAAGGCCATCCAAGGATTTACAATATGCTAAACTGGGCAAAAATTCTGTAGTAATCAGCACAGTATATATTATACTCTATCACAATAATTTTTTCTGTCTCCACATCGGTATAACTTTTTCTGCTTTTTACAATGGTTTACAGCTTAAATAATTTAATACAACAGTTGTTATATTTTTATTGCAAGCTTATAAAACTTGCACGGTAAGTCTCTTGCCTGCAATATATTAAATAAAGAAATGACAGAGAAGAAAGGGAACTGATGATTACTAAAACTGTAATTCAGGTGTCATAAAGTGCTTCTGGCTCACTTGTGTTCTGCACATCTTGTCAAAGTTCCTCAGATGAACCACCTCTTCATATTCAGTTCTTGCTGAATATATGCTGATATAGGTAAAACAATGATTTCACATTTCAGTCAATGCATTGATGAAGGGATGGTCAAGGGGAAAGGGCCCCTCATAAAGATCCAAAGGGCATGAATGCCATTGCCAGCTCTGCCACTGAGTGGCTGGAAGACCCTGGGAAGTTTATTTTGCTTCATGAACATGTATAGAGCTATGCTCCATTTAATTTTGCAAAAGCTTCAGTGGTGTATAGACACACTCCTAAACTGTAAGGCAGGACCTTTCTGTCTCATTTTTGTGTTTCTAAGCAACTGAAATACTTGATCCTTTGTAAAATAAAACTCCAGATTTCATACTTCCATTTTGTAGAATAAAAAACGTACTTTCCTGTCTTTGTGAAATGCTTTGAGATCTCTTGATGAATAACTGTTACTGCTTTAGTATATCTAAGAGCTTATGTAAAAGATGCTGCTTCAATACGACTCTTTAAAATTATGTTTTATATTAGAGACCACTTTAAATATTTTTACAGACACAGTTCTGTCCATCTCTACAAAGTAGGTCACTGAATATCCTGTATATCCACAAGAACATGTAAGTCTACTAATTCTAAAACCCCTTTGCTGATAGCTTACAAAAAATAATAAATAGTGTTCTAAATTTATGTCAGAAGTAAATTTTACATACTTGGCAATGCTACATGCATTTCTATTTTAATTTTCATCTTTATATTTCTGTAATTATTAATATTTTTGAAACTCAGAATAAAAATTGAAACTATCTGTTGTAGAGATTCTAAGGCAAGGATTGATAAAAACAGCCAGAAGATATTTCTGATGGCTTGGCCCAAAAATACATAATTAATTCCTGTAAACCACTTACCTGTATAGTCCTAATGTTGGTAATGAAAAGACTTTGTATAGATGATTAAGATTTCTTAGTAGAAAGGTTTGTGACCTCTAAGAGATACAACATAGCTGAGAAAGGAACTTACAAACATTTCTGCTTTAGAAAAATATGGTAAGGGTACAGATATATGAAGGTTAATTTCTGAATTGTGTAGCTATGATTTCAGCCCTTGCCTACATGAATCACTCATTTTACAGGGTGAAGAAACACAGATGCCTGCATATTCTCTGAGATCTTTGGTTTTTTGCTTGATGCTTGAATGGTGCAATGTGAAAATGAATAACGGAAATGAAATCAGCATTGAACTCCTAGATTAAGCAGTAAGATTTTTTCCCCTCAAAATAGAAAGTGAAAAATAAAACTTGGAAGACAGGTATGCCTGTGAACTTGGAGGAAAGTACCTAGAGGATTGCATCTCAGCTTCATTTGATGGTTAGCTTTTTCCTTCTCTTTAATTATCTTAGCTATGATGTTTACCTTTGCATGTTGGCAATCACAAAGGAAATTAGTTCAAGTCATCTGTATTATGTGATGGATTTTAAGAACTAGATTTAAGAACTCACTCCAGAAATGGATGCATGCTTAATTGGTTGAATAGTATTTGAGAACTGATGAAAAATGTGCTGCATGTAGTGTTCTAATTTCTGTTTGTTGCCTATCAAACCAGAAATCTACTCACCAGAATACTGTTTCCAATAGAATGAGACAAGCTTGGATCCTTTGCAAAGTATTCAATAAAGGTGGGCACACTAGGAATAAATAATTTGGAAGGTAGGAAAAACTTCTAAGTAATAAACAAGAAAGCATCCTTATAATCTGAATCATTAACTCCTTAGTTCCAGCCTAAACAGACAAATCAAGATCACAAAATATCTAAAGAATGAGCTAACTTCCATATAGAAATATCTAGAAGTCATCCATTACTATTGCTTCTTTTCCATACAGCAGACACTGAAATCAATATGCTGCATTGGTTCAGTAGATTTGTCTTTTAACAAGTTAATAAAACAGTGATCCTCACATAGTGTTTCCATCAAACTTTCACAGAAAAAAAATGAGAATATTAAATGTGCTAAGATAGGGAAGATCTGCTCCATTTCCTCTGCAATGATAATCTTTTACAAAAGAGGATTTTTATTATTAATTCTTTGCCTTCTGGGGATATTATAATTTCCTAGAATGTAAAAATGCCTTAAGCACAGCAATTTGCTGAGCTAGACTGAATTTCAGAATGTTTCAAATGAGCAGATAAACAACTGCATAATAAGCAATTATTAGATCAAGACTGTACAGTACAGATATAGCAGTGAACCAGCCAATGGACATGCAAGTAGCAGATACTGTTTTTCAAACTAAGAGTTAGTGATGCTTTGACATGCATCACAACATTTCTGTTAAGAATTAAATACCCTACTGCTTATTTTTTCTTTAGAAATGCAGATTATTTCTTCAATCAAATCCTTGGGGTCTTAATCATTGGACACATCCCTCTGCATATGAATAATAAGGAGTTTACAGGCTGAACATAACTCATGTGCTAAAAGTGATTAGAGTAATTTTTTTTTCAATTAAATAGTTACAAATCGATTGTATAAGCCCGTTAAAACCTAGCACATTCTCAAGTCTTGAATTCTGCAGCTCCTTAACGAAATATATTATTTTACCTTACTAAATAAAGAGTCAGATACATTACAGAAAAGTCAGGTGTAAAATTAATGCAATTTATATGGCTACCATGTTGTTAGGACTTGGGTACTCTTTACTTACACAAAATTTTGTCAAGCAGTCAAATGGCTGGGAAATGTGGCAGCTAGATGAGAAACAGAACACTTAGGCTGTTTGAAATGCAGAATAAAGTTATTAGCTGAGCTTTTCTCTAAAAGAATCAGACATGGAACAGTAAGAAGGGCTGATATCTATAGCAACAGCTTGATGTTTCAGCACAGATCTACCAAAATTATTTGTCCATTGAAATGAATGACACAATTCACACCATTCAAAATTACTGCTATAATTCTGACTTTTCTGCATCTATGAGGACTACTTTAAAAGAATTTATGGTGATTCATTAGTATAAGTCATACTCATTAGTATGAGTGTTGCAAACACCATTTCTAAAATAGGAAAATTCAAATTCAAAACCAGTGGTTTGCACCAAAACCAGATTTTGTTATAAATTTAGGATGGAATTATTCTTATGTAATTTAACAGTTTAAAAGCTAAACATCTGATGAAAAACAGCCCTCTATTCCAAAAGATTATTAATCCCATTTCAAAATACAATGAAGGGTCCCTTGGAGGTGTCTGTCAACCAACACAAAGAACCTAGGTCATTAGGTTAAACAAAACAGTTAACTTCTTTTAGGCAGTCAGACAAAATTGATCTTATCTGAGCTGTCCAGGCAACTGAATTGCATCATTCTTTTTTATAACAGCAACAAGGAATTTAAATAGGTCTCTGGTTAAATGAGTTATTACTGCAAACAACTTCATCGCGCAGTCCCTTACATTAAATGGTCAGCTAATCCTTCCTAGCTCAAATTCTTCTGCAATGATTTTCCAGTCTCAAAACATCAGCTTCAAGTAGAAATTTAATTGATGTTCATAAAAGACAAAGTTAAAATGTGTCAGTTGTAACAGCAGAATGATTTTGACGTACTTTATTTGGAGACATGTTACAATCTCCTAGTCTAGTAAATTCTTCCTCGTCACTCCCATTGCTCAGAAGAGTTTAATTTTAAAGAGATGCAGAATACAGAAGCTTGCCACTCAGTAATTCTGGCTTGGAAAACATTTTAAAGGAAATAGACTAGAAGCAGTTATAATCAGAAAAGCAACAATATAAACTGGAAGCTTCTTACTCAGATCTGCTACTTTTTAGTCTGCATTTCCTCTTATGTTTGCAACTGTGAGAACATTTCAAAACCCTTGTGAAAGGGACTGGTCTTCAAATCTATCACAGCTGCAGGGCTAAATTTAGACTTTAGGCCAAGCTTAATTTTAAGTGTTGGAAATGAAGAAGCTTTCTCTGACAGGTTAATTAAAATAAAGGAAGCTATTTAAATCTGCCCAAGGATATGCATGTCACTGGCAGTCTAAGTGGTGACATTTGGTGGGCAATGTGTAGCTGATGTAGTTAAATGGATGCACCATAGAAAGTAATTTTTTATGGAGCAAGCACTTCATATACACAGTGTTAGGTAAGATAAATGCATATACTTTTAACCCTAAAGAACCAAATTTAGCTAAGATTAATATATTGGTTCTGCTGTAGCTAATGCAATTATTAATAAAGGGTCACCAAATAAATTTTTGTCTGCTTTGGTGAAAGCAAGAGGCACTAACTCACAGCAATATACTTCCCTACTCTTATAGGATTGCTGGCACTGAACCTTGTTAGACATTGCAGAGCTGGGAGGTGGGGAAAAGACTGTGGTGGAAGAGGTTGCCACTTGCATTCTGGGGTTCAGCTAAAGGGTTTTAAATAGTTGCATGCACAAACAGCAGCATGTGCCTTCGCAAGTATGACTTACCCCTTGGTAGAAATTAAATGTTTTTAGCAAGAGCCCTTTTTCAATTTTTATCATAGAACCATAGAATAGTTTGAGTTGGAAGTGACCTTCAAGGGTTATCTGGACTAACTTTCCTGCAATGAACAGGGAGATTTTCAACATCAGGTTGCTCAGAGCCCTGTCCAACCTGACCTTGAATGTTTTCAGAGATGGGGCATCCTCCTCTGCCCTTGTCAACCTGTTCTAGTGTTTCATTACCCTCATTGTAAACCAATTTTCTTCTGGTAAGTACTGATACAATGTATATGATATCCTCACCTAATGCCAATGACTGGCACACTGCTCACATCGACCGCCTTGGCCTGTTACATTAAGGAAAAATACCAGACAGTGTATGTACCTTTCTATGTAGAGAAAGGTTGTTTGGCATAGGTTTGTACTACACTACGTTTGACATACTTGTACTAGGAAGGATAATGGAAGGATGAGTTTAACATTAGTTCTGAAACAAGACTTAGATATACGCAATACAATCACATTAGTGACTTTTGATAATGTTCCTCTGGTTACACTACTGTAATTATGAATTCTTAGAGAACAGCCCATGCAATTCCACATTCCTTCTACTCTTCCATGAATTTGACTACAGGTCATGTGCATACATTGCTGGTGATTTACTTGCAAAATTAGGCTTATATATGCAACAAATGACTAGTCTGGCCTAAAGCCACGGTATTTTCAAAGGAGCTTAGTTTTTGTCTTTAATCTTCGCCACAGCCACCAAAACAATTTTAATAAGCAAGGTTTAATTCTCTCATAGTAAGAGTAGACTATCTCTTTACCTATAGTTTCATTTATAGGGTATTGAACTTCCTGTTACCATGTGACAGGTCAGCATCCACCACACTGAGCACAGCTTTACCCATATTGGGTAAGCTAGGATCTTTTACTGCACAACAATATGTCAGCTCAGTAGAATGAAATATTTTCTATAGCAAAATGTTGTTAAAAAACAGATCAAAATCCTGAATCCAAGCTGCCAGAAGAAAAATGAAATACTCAGAACATTCCATGGCACAACACACAGAATCAGTAATAATTTAGCTTTTGCAGGACAAGGTGATGTGTTTAATTTCTGTATCAGCTGTTTTTCAGTTTACTGTTCTAACATTAGAGCAGTACATTTCTACAGATGATATGTTGGAAAGGATATTGTGATTTGGTGCAGGTTTTTTTTCCCCATCAATATTTTTCATCTCTAAAGTGTGAAAAGGAAGGCAGCTTCTCAGGAAATTACTACTAGTTTAAAATGGCCATTATACACCAGATTTTTCCTGTTCTAACTTTCCCTTTTCAATTTTATGCAATGGTCAGTGGCATTTCTCCCCTCTCTCATAAACATTTCCTTTCATAGATCCTGGCCACCATTGCTCTCCAAACAGAGCAGGCTCTCCTGTGAGGAATAGGAAGCCACATTAGTTTTGGAACCATTTTAATTAAGAAAGGTACTAGCCAGAATTCTCTGAAGGGGATGAGTAGTTTAAAAGAAGAAGGAAAGAATACAGTCCTCAAAAAATAATTTGTTCAAGAAAACATTTGCTCTCCAGAGTGACTTTATGTATATCAACATCAATATATTGCATGCGATTATTTTATGATTGTATGAAGGCTCACTCTATGGATTTCAGCCATTTGTAAGCTTCCTTTCAAAGTCACTTCCTTGCTTTCTATGTCTCAGTGCATTCTTATTACCCACTGCCACAGATTATTATTTGAAGGAGGAGAAAGCTAAGTTTAATAATTTATAAAAACAACAAATAAAATCAGAGACACTGAATAGCCATAGCCACTACCCCAAACTTTAATGTCAGGAGCAAAACATGTTATTTATATAAACCTTTAACTACTAATTCAGAGATTATTAGTAAGTTCATTACTTACTAAGTGAAAATAACTTGTGGTAACTTTTAATGCTATCATCAATTTTTATAGCAAACATGTACTCTCTATACCCAAAGCACATTTAAAAGTTTCAATAGCACATCTCTCTTTACCCTACACTGTGGCCACAGCACAAATGAAAATTTAATTGAACAGTATCTATAAGTAACACTGAAGTTTGTCACCAACAGATAAAATAATATGTATATAATGAAAATACAGAGGAACCAAGCCAAAAAGGATGATGAGAAAACCCAAGCTTAGTGTGTTTTAAAACAGGCAGCACATCTTTTTTTTTCTTTAAAGCAAAAGGAATTCAAAGAAAAGGGTTAGGGTTGGGTTCAGAAATATAAGCTGGCATCACATTATGTATCAAGTTTAATTAGAGAACCTATGGTAACTCAAACTGTATTTGGGGGAAAAAAAAGACATTAGATCTGAAAAGACCCATTAATGAAATTTTGGAACTATTTGGAACTTTTCTTTAAAAGATGGTCTGACCTAATGAAATTCCCGACTCCATAAAAGCTGAAAGAAGTTTTGCCACCAATTATGTGGAGCCAGGAATTTATGAATTGTGTGTTCATTTGCACCTGTTTACATTGTCTGCTGTTTATGTCTTTTGGCGTTTTGGAATCTGTGCTCCTGTGCAGAAGGAGAGTAGGCTTGAGAAAATATTTGGCTGGAATTCAGGAGACAAAAGTTCAATCTCTGTCACAGGCTTACTGAGAAAACGTGAATAAGTCATTACCTCCCTCTCTTGTCTCCAGGTTACTTCTCAGTAAAATTCAGGTGATGAAACTAAACTCCTTTCTAAGGTCTCCTGAGATCAAAATATAAAAGGTACTACAACTAGGAATATTTTTTATTTTTCATCACTAAAACTGCTGCTTACAAAATTCCAACAAGACACCAGTGTGATACTCTGAAGGCACAAGATGAAATAGATAACTGGGAATATTAGAACCTTCTGTTCCTTAGTGAGAATATGTAAGAAAGAAAAAATAGCTTTTAGGTTGGTAATAGTGGTATACATTAAAAATATTTGTATGTAAATACATGGCTACTAAGGAAACAGCTGAGGAATAAAATTGGAGATTCACAATACAATTAATGCGTTTATTAGAAATATGTCTGAGTACTGGAATCACTGCTTCCAGGTAATTCTTTGCTACAGTAAACTGTATATTCCCTGGAAATGACACAAATGCTGGTGAAGTTAATGAATTTGCAGCAAGCTCTGCATGGACAGGACACTGAGAATGTTGACAGTCTTTCTTTAATTGCTAACAGTCTGAACTTACTCCAGTACTTATGATTTTTCAGTGTAAAGCCTGCAGAATGGCTGTGAACTATCTGGCCTTTCATTTTAGCTTCAATCTTGCAATGAAATCTGTGTGAAAGGTTCCTGGGGGCTACAAATTCCATCCACTTCAACAGAAGGTCATGATTATGCTTTTAGGGACAATAAAATGGTTTAGCAAATTTTAGACAAATTCTATTTCTTTCCTGTTCATTACTCGACTTTCGAGGGGTTTATCTAACATAAACTCTGTGATCCATAAATAAGACAAGCAACAACAATCACAGTCAAATAGTTTTAAGTCAACCTAGTGAACTAGTCAACTCCAGTTCACAACTGCAGGATGAAGCTTGGGGATGATCAAGAAAGTCACCTCAAACACCAGATTAAAACACCCGTAGGAGCTTTAAGATCATGAAACAGATTAATGAAGTTAATGCAATTAATTCCAAACATGCAGAAATGTTTAGCCTTTAGGAGGAGATAAAAGATTCATATCTGGTCAAAGGCTATTTATCAAATGAGCTAACATGGAATTGTCACTTTGCAAATTTAACACAACTAGTAAAACTAACAAGAATTGCTGCAGGAAAACCAGCAGTTGTTAGACTAAATACTTGTTAAGGATTATAGTGTGTCTATGAGTCTGTTTTTTTGTGATGGTGAACATTTGGCAGAAGGGTTGTTCCCTGAGAACTGCATGAAGAGCTCTAGTGTTGGATCTGACCATTCAAGATGCAAAATGTACTTGTTCCCAATTTCCTGTATTCCAATTGAACTTGCAACTAAATGAAAATCAAGTAAAGTTGTTTAGCTCCTATATATTTTTTGCAAGGAAAATGATGCATCTCCCATCAGTTTCCTGTGAGATAACAGGCAGAGTAATAGATGAGATATGGTCTACGAAGTCCAATATCAGCAGTGTAAGGGTAAAATTTGCTTTCTCTGCCTTGGTAAGGTCTCTCCAACTGGTGCATTGAAAAATGAGTTTGGAGAGCCCTGAGCAGCTATTGCCATGCTGTTCCCCCTTTATGAATAGACAGAACACTTCCAATGCAGCACTTTGAAAACTAAGAACAAGCCAAGAGGAATTTGCAGAGTTACAATCAGATGCAAATAAAATTTTGGATGAAAACTGAAGTATAACGTTTTTTAGATATACTTCATAATACTAGAAACTTAAAATGGTCTCTGAAAACATTGGGCCTGAATCCTATCTAAGAAGAAAATGATGGCAGGCTGCTTAGGCAAATAATGAACACATGAAAAACCCAGAAAATGTTAAGTAGTTCAGCAAAAGACAAAGGTAAAAAGAAAAGCTTAGTACTTAAGTTAAAAAGCTAAATATAACCACAAAGGGCTTGTATTTACCTACATAAAACTCTATTTAAAACAGCATGAAGGAAAAGAAGTCTGTACTTAAAAATATCTTCTCCACTCTAAGATGATATTAGGATCAGCTGACTCACAAGGGGAAACTGGAGGAGCAAGAGGATATTCACATGCATATACATATATATATGAATATACACTTTTTTTGACTTGTAAGATTCATGTCTAGTCTAATATTCCAAGCTGAGATAAATCAAACTAACTCATATAATGATCATGCTAATGTTATCATATAATGATAACAACGTGAAATATTATATAATAATTTTGGCATCTTTTAAAATACCAATTGTGGCTTCAAATATTTTTTCCAGTAGAGTTATTAAAAATTAAATTTGTATCATTAATTACAAGTAAAGAACTTTAAATAATTTTCAAACTTTAGTAATAATCATATCCTAAAGCTGTACATTCTAGGTCTGTAAATGTTATTTTACTGTAGTGTCATAAAAAAAACAATTTTTGTATTAAAAAACCCTGGATTATTGACAGTGAAGAAATTTGCTGTACATTATGTTAGATTTCTGAAAGGAAGAAAATGATACACTCTGAATCAAGTTTCTCCTAAGCATCTACTCTCATCTATCTACCTAGATGCACACGCTATCTCTGCATCAAGCTAGGCAATTGTATGTCAGTATTCACTAAATTTAAAAAAATGCATCATGCAGACATAAGCAGCACAGAAATCCCACCCCCCTCCGCTATGTTTCTAAACAAGAAAAGGAGAATATTTTATGTACATTACTGTGACATGGAAGCGGATAATTTTGATAATAATCAATTACTCAAAAGAATTTAATTACACAGAATATATTTCTATATAAATGTTATATAAATGATATATATATTTCTGTATATAAATTGTGTTTGTGTGGACAATGAAAAACATTTACATTTAATTTTATATTCTGAACTTCACTTTTGATTCAATATAGTTATCACAGTCCTCTGATTATTTAATACTTAGTTCTTCAGGCCTGATAAAATTTGTTAAAGGATTTTTATTTTTTCCCAGTCTTTTTATGGGACCATCTTTAGCAAGATAATTTAAAATGTGAGCTCCAGTTCAGAAAAGCAGATAAACATATATATGAGTGGATTAGGTACGTGCATATGTATTGAACTGGTGCCACATTTGCTATAATTTTCTATAAGACATTAATTTATATATTGTAAAAATAACTACTATTTCAAATTAGTCCATTTACATGGTACGTGTACACATACATAAAGAATTCATAATGGCGTACATTTACTGTTGTAGTTTGCCCATTCTTTTAAAGCTTTTTCCCTGTTGATGCCAGTATAATCTAATAAAGGATAACATGGTATTTCTTACAGCTCCCAAATACTTTCTTAAGTGTTCAATTTCCTTTTTTTATTCTGAAAGACTTTCTCTGAAGTATGTCATAATAATTCATGGCTGTTTCATGTCCTGGAGAAATCCTTCAGGTTTACATTACAAACCACATTAATTTTGAGTGTTTTGCAATACCTAAAGCATAAGTATTTCTAATTGTACCATCTTGCTGGTCTTAATTGATAACATGTGGTTGAGTATAGGAACTGTACAAGTAATAATATTACTTCTCAGTTGGTTTTATATAAAGTAAAAGGCTAAGTTATCACTGCTATGGGTGAAATTGGTGTGCCATGAAGTGAATGTACAGAGGCTACTTCGTGTTCTGTTTTCAAACTAAAAGCTGACACATCACCAAGAACCCAGGAAAAAGTATTGCATGAATTTCCTCTTTCTTTTCCTATTTTGCTAAATTTTAAAATGTACGTTATGATATCATGGAATCAACATGAAAGAAGGTTATTCTGTACAGGACAAAGCCCTGAATAATACCAAGCCCAGTATAGGACTGCTTTTATAAAAGGAAACACAGAACACCATCTATAAAACATGAGTAAATGAAAGATGATTTAAATTCATGAAATGTTCTTGGTGCTTAAACACAACTTAGTTACAAGTTTTCTATGGAATGCCTTGATCTTGCACAAACATGTATTGAAGCCACAGACAAACTGCTCAAGGTCAGTGACAGAGGAGACAACAATCTAAACCTACTCAGTCAATGACAGTGAGCACTTCATATGGCACTGAGGTGTTCTCTTTAACTGAAAAAAGCCCATTATTACAAAATAAAAATGAAGTTACTGTGCTGTATAATGAGAGGTGACACTGTGTTTGTAATGTCTCAACAAATCAAACCCAAATTTTCGACTTTATCATGCAAGCTCTGGTCCATTACAATCACTGACTTGAATAATGCTTCAGAAGAAAGTTCCAGTTTGCTTAGGAATCCTGATACCAACACAAAGCTGAGCTTCTCTTCTGAATCAAAGCTGTGCTGCTCTGGTCACTGACTCTACCCCTACCTTAAATCTAGGCCAGCTATCTCCATGCAGATTCCAATGGCACTTAACAGCACTCAGCACTTCTCAGGGGACACATCAGCACTTCACAGCATCAGGAGACTAAAAAGAAATTTTTTTGTTTTCCAAACTCTCTATTCCTTTTGTTAATACAAAACCTGCTCTTTTTTCAAATCTTGGCAACAATAAACAGGGTGATGTGTTGCATTGTCCATGGCCTGTGTGGACTGTGTATGGTCTGTGAAGATTCTTTTGTTTCCATGCCACTATTTTCCTTCTGCAGCGGGGGCAAATAAACATATTACTGGCTTCTGATTTAATAAATAACACCCAGTAGAATCCAAGCGGTGAATTTCTGTACATGTTTTTGCTTAGTACTTCTGGCTACCAATTGTATTTTCAGCACAGAATATTATGCTTTTATAACAGAATCTTTGGCTTTATAATCCTCTTTGCTATACTCTGGTTTGAGTCAGTCACATTTTCTTTTTCTGGATCAAGAAACTTTAGAATGCTTCCTCTTGATTTTAGGCTCACTATGCCTGCCTTCAAGTTTTACTCTTGTATTTCATGACTTAAGGCTGAGACATGACTTATGTGGTCCATAATAAGGGATAAATGGAAGTTAAAAAGAAAGGACAAAACCAGGAGTCCAAAATGGAAGAGCATAAAAAATCAAGCAAGTGGAGTACTTCAAGATGAAGCCTCACATTTTCTATGATCCCTCTTGAAAATGAAACATTAAATTGTGCCCTTGATTTGGATCAACTGTGCTTGAGCTTTTGCCCAGTGATGTTAATAACAATTTCTGTTAATTTCAATAGATTTGGATTTCATTCTACCTAAAACCCAAAAGAACAGTAGCCAAAGAAATTTGACTTGATTTCCATAGCTCAGATTCTTAGTCTTTGCTGAAAACAAGATTGAGCTTGTTTTATCTTCTTGACAAATTACACGTCAGAGCAGGGATGATCCTCTGGATGAACTAGAAACTGCAGTCTCTCACTAGAATTATTCTGGTGTAAAATGGGCCAAGGTCTTGCCTCCAATTCCATGTCTTCTTCTGGCTACTGTATGCTGCTTTTCCATCAGCACTTGGACAGGTTTCTTTTGTGTACCAGAAAAATAAACCAATCTTCCTATGCTTGGGCAATCATATGTAAGTCTTAGTGTCTTACAAATAGTGTACTGTTTGCTTTTTCTCCTAAATGATAGTGTGAGAGGCATGACTGGATATTTTTGAAATGTGTCTTACAATGATTAAAATAATCAATTGAGGTTCCTAGCCAGCTCAGAGCTAAAAATATACCATATCTTAGAACAGATCTATTATAGTATGACATGAATGCACCTTGGAACTGATAAAGTCTTGTTATCATAATTGCCTGTGAATGAGTATGCTTCAAGTGATGAGGACTCCGGAAAAGCTTTTCAGCCTCTCTGCAGTATATTCACAAAAAGTGAAAGGCAAAACCCATGAAAAAGTGCAAAAGAATATTGTAAGAAATTTGCTTGACTCCTGCCTAAAACAAAAGTGCTCCTTTCAATCCATACTTGCCAAAGACATTTTCTGAGATGTATCCTATACTTAAAGTTATTACAGAATGTGTATTAAATTCTGTGGCGAAGAAGTATTATGCAGCAAGGTTTCTATCAAAATGAAATTTTAACATTCTTTACAAGTTTGAAAAACTCCTACATAAAGAATTCTGAAACAAGTTAAGTCAAGAATAAGCAATGCTTTTAATGAAAGCACTGTTAAACAGCTGAGGCGTCTGTTTCCACATTTTTAAAGGATCAAAAGTTTTGGTGCTTTGTATGCTATCACAGATAAAAACAATCACAAGAACACAAAATACTAAGAAAACAAAAATTTAAAAAGCCTCATCTAAATATAGAAATCCTTATTATTTCTGTTGTTATTATAGTTTGAGTGACCCAAATACTTGATTAAATCACAGCAGGTAAGTTATGATACATGATATAACACAAAAGAGTTCAAAGCACATTCTATGTAGTTAATGCACAGGGAAGAAAAAGAGTAATCAGTTAAATTAGAATATATTTATCTTCATATATATATCTGTAAAAAATGCCTTAGGCCGGCTTCTATTTGTTCTTTTCATAATAGTTTGGAAATGTCAAGATCTCTGGACTATTTTAAAATGATGAAGTTATGGCTATTAGAAGAGCAATCTCACATCAGATTTGATCTCAGGCTCCTTTCTGGAGCAAGACATGCACTTCAACAAACTCTTCTTCTTCAGGGTTCCACTGAACTGTTCTCACAGAGACCAGTAAGCTGAGTATTGAGGATGTAAAGTTTGGCTGCACAGTCCAACTTTGAGTATGCACCAGAGGCAGTAAACAGGAGAATTTTTTGCTCTAACCCTCTCTGTAGAGTACAAACAGGCCTTGCCTCCTTACTCTGCCTTCTCTCTTCAGGTCCCCTCACTATATTGAAAAGAAACATGGAGACTATGCAGAAGGGCCAAGGGCTGGGGAAACAACTGGACAATGGAACACAAGGGCATCTCATTACTTATCACTCTGATCAATAAATGATCCCTGTGCTCCACGCTGTCTCTGCACTTCAGGAAATTGGCTTCTTTGGCTTCCATTACCCAGATGGACAAAAAATATCCAGGCTACTAAATCAAACTCTGCCTGCAGCACCATCTTCTCGTCCTGTTAAGCTACTGCCCATTTGGAGTTTGAATCAGAGTATTATGTCAATTTCTTTTTAGCTTCACAATTTTGTAAACAATTATTCTATGTCATTAGATAACAAAAAGATCATGTCTGTCTCCCAGGAAATGGCCAAACTTTTTGGATAACCTCAGAGACTGCTCAGATGAGTTGCTGGCATAGTCCTGACAGTCCTATTTGATACCAGATATATTGAACAGGTAGATCTGGACAATGAAGAGAAGATACCACATCCTACTGCTTGCAGGACAGAGGAATTCAACATGGCTGACACTTTGAAATTCTACAAAAGTACTTTAAGGCATTACCCATTTAACTGCTATACTTATTAGAACCCTTAAAAGTTAGATTTTCAGCAGCTGCATATCTTAAGAAAAGTTTCAACCAGGAAAGCCTAGCTTGTCTTATGACAGTCAAGGCATCTGACAAAACCTGATAGACACCATCAGTGGTGTCTACAGCTGACAAAAGGCAAGATCTGACAGAAATAAATTAACTTTAAGATATTGGAGGAGGAAGCACTAGAGGAGACATCAGAGAGGAAGTAGAAGACTTTCACATAAGATTTATGGATGGTTTTGGCTATCAGTCAGTGCTAGTTCATACACTTCACCTTTTCTTTTTCTATCCTAGAGTCATACAAATTACTGCCCTGAGCAGAACTGATTCTTCTCAGTGCAGCGATTATGTGACAGAATGACTGACAATGGTCAGCCAGCTAACTAGTTGGAAATGTTTTTCCTTGCAAAATTCAGTATTTTCTTTCACAGATCTATTTTTTTAGGTTGGCAAGACAAAGAGCAAATGGCAAGCATTTTGATGCTAAAGAAGAACAACTCCAGAAGACAAGTTAGTCATGCTACTAGCTTGGTCCTACTACTAGGTCCATCTACTGCAGTGTTCTGTTTGAATGGTCCTAAATAAATATCTAGATTAAATAATAACAAGGGGTTCATTATGCTATTATACCCAAATCATTTTGAGCCTCCATTTGTTTTAAGCTTACTGGACTTCCTATGTCAGATGTAATTTCACTCACCCAAATACCACCATAGTTTCTTTTTTCTTCCTTTGTAAATAAAAAGTAATATAGAGATGGATCTATACAAATGATGAAAAGTTCTTTATAAATCAAAGTTATTTAAATATTTATAGATTTAGAATCATAGAATTGGTACCAAAATATTGGCAAGTTGAAACAGTCCCAGAGAAAAACTTCCTATGTAATTGTAAACTGTAATCTGTGATGTGTCCCTAAAAATTAAGTTTGTTACAAATGGTTTCTTGATAGCTAGACAGGTCATCTATTCCTCACATATTAAACACCAGATTATACAAATTAGGTGTGCCTGATGTCATGCTTTTATAGCTCTTCTCCGTCAACAAAGCACTAAACCAAGTTTCTCAAAATTAATTTTGTTGTTGTAGTATGGTGTTTGTACTTGATGAATTTTATGCACTTTTATACAGTTAGTATCTGTGGACTTAAAAAATAAATTTCCTACCTTAAAGGACATAAAGCCTAAAGCAGGATCTAATATACTTTAAGCTGCTTCACAGGCATAAGTCACTTCTCTATCCAAATTCAGTTGAGAGACAATATTACTATTAAAACAATTCCCCATGTCTTGGATAGCAAACAAAAAAGATACTTTCATATGAGATATTTGCATAACATATAATATATATTTCATAATAGTTTCATAATAGATATTTTGCTAATAATATGCATACATTGACTTGCAGCATGTACAATACCAGCACAACCTTAAAAAGAATAGAAAAAGTTAAAAATTTCAGCATTTTAACAGCCACTTAATAAATCATTTCTCTTGACTGGATAGTTTGGGTAGCAATAGCAAGATTTCTCCCTCTGTGGCTCAACACCAATTTTAGTTACATTTATCTTTTTAAAATGTCATTTCAAACATACTCACAAATCACTATTTTCTAATTGCTTCAGTATATTATAAGCTGATTAATTTCCCAACGTACTAATAAAAGTTTTTTTTTCTGCTTGAACTATTACACCTGGTAATTTTATTATCTTAACAGGAAACCCAAGAAATTAAAATTGAAATTTTCCTCTTTCAGGTTCACAATTCTTCTCACATTTTCCATTGAGAATAAATTAACAGAATTCAATAGAAAACCAAGCTTAAGTTTTATAGTCCAGTTTAGAGAGCATCATGACACTTAAAAATATTTTTGTTCAGCCAAATTATATATGTTAGTCACAACAAATACTTCATTTTAGTTGGTGCCTGCAAAGCTTGAGCTAGTGACTGTAATTTGATTTTTAAAGTACTTATTTATCTGCTTCACTGTTACTCAGTAAAGAGTTCTTAATGTCTTTTTAGTTTCTACTCATGTGAGTAGTTCTCCACAACTTCTGAGTAAATACCAATTACTCACATGAGAATGTGTAGACCTACATACAAATGTGGGAAGGTTCAGATTCCAGTTGTCCCCATGGGGATTTTTTTCCCATTGTATAACAGCATATCCGTCAAGAAAGTTAAGTTGAAATAAATTTCTAGTGTGAATTTAAAGTATGTTGCTAAAAAATATTAAACTTCAATGAACACAGATATTCATTATTGTAAAAATGCATCTTGGTACCTTTAATTGATCTTCTTCCTCCTCTCTCAGATTTACACTACAGAATGCATTCTCTCTATACTGGAAACTCTGTTCTCTGTTTTGGAAAACATCTGGAAAATGTGTTGATAATGCCATGTCTTATCAAATAGAATAAATCTTACCAGATGGAAAATCTTTAGTTTGAAAGCTGCATGCTGTACATGCATCAGGGTGTTACTCTACCATTGCAAGGACTCTAAATAAATGCCTAACCACCAGGGCTTCTCTTGCAACAGAATAAAAAGTACCATTACAAGTAAGATTTTTTTACAGTTGAGCTGAATTATACCCAGACCATATTAGATTTTTAAAAAAATACATAGTGTTGTTGAAGCTTGATAAACTTGTAAGTACTAAGGGCCTTTTAGACATACATATACAGAGCAGAGCCACTTCAAACACTAATTATGTAGCAATTTTAATGCTCCTACCCAATGGTCTTTTCCTGTTTTCTTTTGCCTTTTTATATTCCCAGTCCATTTCTTCTTTGGTATTAAAAAGGCATTGTGTAATATGGTGTCTGGTGAAAAGAGGACATTCTCTATTCCCAAATAAATATTCAAAAATATTTTGCATACATCTTGTGAACAAGGCTTGTTAAATCATAGTGTGATGACTTATAAACATTCATCATTCCTGTACGGAATTATAATCTAGTCAACTGCACGGTATAGCAAATCATCCTGACACGTTTATATTAATGCACATTTGAATGAGAATAAGAAAGAAATAGTCAAATTTATGTTAAAGACTTCTAAAGGCTTAACAGCATCTTACTAAGTATATATGTCAGCTTAATCTAATCCTCCTACTTTTAATACGTTCTGTGGTCTCAGCACGGCGCCCATAATGCTCTTGCATGTTATGAGGGATTGCCTCTGAGAAGTTCACCATCAGTACTACACTTTGTTCAATAAAACTTCACATCTGGTCTTAGGATGACAGAAAGCTATCTGTCTCCAATTTGCATTACAAACCTTTAGCTCCTTTTGACATCCGTAACACCGGCTGTAATAATTTCCAATAACCTTTTACAATACGCCAAGTAGATATATTCCTGGTTCTCATCTTACTGTGTCAGGTAACAACACATTTCTAATATTTATTTGGACAATTTTAAATAAATGACAACTTCTTTATACCAAAAACCCATGCATTATCTAATCAGAGGCTCATTTGAGAAGGCCTGTGGAAGTACTTTCTCCTTTCACTCCAATGATTTTAAGTTCTAATCAGAAAAATGCCACCTTTATTTTTTTTCTGTGCTTCTGCTGGAGGAGACAATACATTTCATTTCATGATCTTAAAAGCATTATTGAAGACTATTTACTAATCTTATGACATGATGGAAGTCCTCCTAAACTGGAACAACTATCTCCTTAATCATCTTTCTTGATTTCTGAGCATCCTAATTTCTACTTTTTCTATTGCAGATACATGTCTAATGTGTTTCACATTAAAATTGCTTGAAGAAAACTGTCTATTATTCCCTACTACATTATTAATATTATTTTTCTTCAGCAGAAAATGTATCTGCTGGCAAATGAAGACCCAAAAGGACAGACTGACTTGTGGAATTAACAATGTCTAACACAAGTCAGAGATCAAACGTGTCACTAAAGGATCCTCATGCAGATGGTTAGCAACCTCTACTACCTGAGCTGAATTAATAAATGGTAATTAAAAAACTGGTCTCTCAATATAATTTGCTTTCTGGCATCCACATCAAGGAAACAAATTTTTTTTAAAAGTCTGTGTATTAGGTCTGCAGATTTACAAATGAAGATCAGTAATTTCCTGCTTTATCTTCTGTCCCAGTAAAATGGTATTCTGTGTTTGAAAGGCAGTAGCATAAGTACTGTTACCCACCTAGACCTACTCTGCAACAGAAAGTAAACTTTGGAGGTAGTAGGAATCACCACTGAGATACCCAAATACTTATAATATCTTAAGACAAGTCTACAGAAAAAGGTATGAGTGAGTTTTGGCCGCACTCAGAAATGACAAGACACAGCCGCTGCTACTGTGGAAACCAGTACTGTTCCCTCTTGGGATCTGCCCCATTCAGATACATGCATTTTACACAGGACAGGCTCTAGAGGAAAACAGGAAAAACTGGAAGAAGCTATTGAAGGAACAGGAATAAACTGAAAAACTGGATTGGAAAATGCAAAGACCTATTGTTATCAGAACTTAAGAATCTCTAATACCTTTGTCTAGTCTTATACAAAGGTTAAAATATCTTGAGATTCAAAAGAAAGACATGATACTATCTCCGGTATATTAAAACTGGGAAACACACTAAAGGACACATAGAGTTGCAGTAGTCTTGTCTGTCAAAATTAAAGACAGCCAGTAATAACAGAGAAGATAGAACACAGATTTATGTCATCTTGCTTATGGACACTGTCAATGGGATACTGAAATTAATGGAAACAAATTGGACACCTCACACAACACTTCTTAAACTGACAATTAATATATTTTTGTGAGTATATTTTGAATTATGAGAAGTAGAATTATACTACTAGTGCAAAATACAGTCAAGGACATTGTTCACTAATAGGCTGCATCATTTTGAAAGCTGATGCTTCACTGGAGACTGAATGTTTTACAAAGCTCCAAGAACACATAATACCAGTATACTTGAATATGTCCTGTGTCTTAACAATATCTTAATAATTAGACTTCAGATTTTGAACCAGAAAAAGTCTATGCGTGTATATATATATATATATATATATATATATATATATATATATATATAAATAGCATCCTATCAGATAGAAATTATCAGCAAGACATAAATCAGCAACAACTCCTTTAATTTGAGAAATTATTTTTGAACATACATCATGATTATTCTTCCATTGCATGAACTTTCTAGAAATTTTTCCTAAGAAGCAAAATTTTATTTTTAAATTCTTCATCAGTGAATTAGTGCTCCTTGTAAAGTTAATGTATTCTGTATGTTCTACAGATTTGCAAGCATGTATTTCTTACCAGTGGGGATAATAATAAAATTTGTATAATGACAGGAATTATTATGACAGTGCAGAGATCTGAACACAACGAGAATGAACATATGACAATCACACAAATCTTTCAATGTCTATGCTATTGGTAGTATAAAATGAATGGAACTGAATCAAATTTTTATGCTCACAATTAAGACATTATATTGAGAAATATATTTTATAAAGCAAATGAAATTTTTTTGCAAGTAATTATTCTATGGTCTGAGAAATATCAGAAAGAAAGCAGGCGAAACATTAATGTTAATCCCATGCCAGAAACATGTTTTATCAGGTTTCCTTTTAGCTCTTAAACAAGATGTAGTAAAAACAACAACATTCTGTCAGACTATATGTTCATTCTTTGCTTCCTGGATTAAATATGCTTATTCTATGCCACATTTTTATAGCTTTCAATTCCTGTACTTTAAATCTATTAAACAATGTCAAGTTGAATTTTCTTCAAAAACTGCTGCAGGTTAAGAAAAAAAAATAGGACAGTAGAATATTTGAGGGCTAACATTTATGTCAGCTAATTAATATGGATCAGTTGTGGTCTGCAAGGATTTTTAAAGTGCATGCATGTTTGAGATAAATATAGACTAAGGGTCTGATTTTGTTTCTTCCCGAATTGATAACAAAGTTCTTACTGATTTCAATACAAGTATGGTCTGCCAGTTTTATAGATCTAGCAGATAAAATAAGCTTTTGTGCTGTTGCAAAATGTTAGCTGTCCCAAATAGAGCATAGCTCAAAATGCACATCTGCAACGTAAGAACTAAATTGTAATTTTAATATTACATTTATTGCTCTGTTTTCTCTTTACTTGGTAAGGGAATGAGATTCTGAGAAAATAAACACTGGGGGAAAACCCAACAAATTTTTTTGGATAGCAGGTTCTATTTAAATAAGTTAGTTAGAAATCAGCCCAGGTTTAAACCCCGATGCCCTCTATTCAGAGGATACAACACCATGTCCTTTAAAACATTAATATTTCATTATTCATTCTTAAAAGAGTTCCTGCTAGAAGAAATTGGTTATTTGAACATGGTTCCACTCTGTGACAAAAAGAAGCCACGAAATGCACAACTGTTCAAACACTTTTGAGCAAAAGATTTATTCTCCCTACACTGAATTCTAAGGTGGCTGGATTTCTCTTGCATGGAATCACAGGATAACTTAGATTATAGCAAGATTGTATAATCCAACCTCCCACTCAAAATCAGATGTGAGATTAGAACAAAAGTAATCCAGGACTTCACGCTGTTTGGACTTCAGGAAGTTCAAGAACAGAGGCTTTCAATATGAGAAACACACCTGGTACCCAGGAAAAGGAAAAAATATATCATAATTGTAGAACTGTAGAATTATTTCAGTTGGAAAAGGCTTCCAAGAAAGTTGAGTCCAGCCGTAAATCTAACACTGCCAGGTTTACCACTAAGTAGCAAGTCTACTACACACCTTTCAAATACCTCCAGCGGTGGTGACCACTACTTTCCTGGGCAGCCTGTTCCAATGCTTGATAACCCTTGTGATGAAGCAATTATTCCTAATATTCAAGCTCAGCCTCCCATAGAGCAGCTTGAGGCTCTTTCCACTTGTTCTGTCATTTGTTACTCAGGAGAAGAGCTCAGCCCCCAGCTGGCTATGAGCTCCTTTCAGGCAGTTGTAGAGGCTGATGGGGTCTCTTCTGAGCCTCTTTTTCCTCAAGGCTAAAACTCCCCAGTTCCCTCACCCTGTCCTCATATAACTTACTCTCTAGACCCTTCACCAGCTCTGTTGTTCTTCTCTAGACATGCTTCAGCACTTCAATGTCTCATTTGCAGTGAGGGCCCCAAAACTGAACACAGGATTTGAGGTGTGGCCTCACCAGTGCTGAGTACAGGGGGACAATCACTGTCCTGGTCTGCTGGCCACACTAACGCTGATGCAGGCCAGGATGCCACTGGCCTTCTTGGCCACCTATCCTTGAAACACTCTTATAAAATTTTTTCTCTTCCTATGAAATTTGATGTAGAAGTAAACAAGAAGTACCTTAGTATTACACCTGCTTCCTGTCATGGTAAGTCTTACCTTTTTGCAGTGTTTCAGCATCAAAGACTTGCTCCTTGAAGAAAGCTCTGAAGGACAAAGGACTGGCACTGCAGTCTTCTGAAAGTTTGTCAACAGCTTGTTTAAACATAGCAGCTAAGTCATGAAGAGGTCCATCTAAATCAAGGTGAGAAGTAGATGAGGAAATCAAGCTCAGGCGTACTGAAATTGATGCACAAGATGCAGAACTAGACTCCACAGATTCACACTCAATTTGGAAGCCCTCTGACAACATCTTCATTGCAAAATGTTTTCTTTGGAGTGGATCATCAACTACTGCAACAACATGCCATTCAATGGCAGCATCTCTGGGTAGGTGAGAGATTACAACCACAGCAAGCAACCCACATACTGCAGTTTCATCATGATACATCTCCAAATCTTCAACCTAAAAGATAAGCAAAATATTGTCCATATTACAGAGTTGTAGAAATCAATGTTGCTCATATTCAGTTAAATCAATGTTGCTCATATTCAGTTAAAATATTAAAAAAGTATATGCAGTTTTTTCATGGAAATTGCTTTTCCCTCAACTTTCCTTATTGAAAAGTCATCTTGAGCAATTATGAATTTATCTGATAGTATCTCCTCATCTTCGTAATCTCAAACCATTACTATTCCTGTACCATTAAAAAAACCCCAACTGATCATAATTTATTTTGTACTCATTCTGCAGTCAAGAGAGATCTTTTTGCATATGGTGACTTTTGTTTGTACGCAAGGTTTTTGAAGAACAAAAAATTGGTAGGATCTACCAAAACTACAGAAATTAATCAGTAAATTACATAAGTTTTGTTTTAAAAATCGGAGTATGAAAGATTCAGTTCAGATACAGCAAAAATATAGTTCAGATAGTTCTAAACAGCAGAATTACCCTGATCAAACCCTCTTAGAAGATAGAATATGGTTTTTAAATAGCAGAGCTCATTGAGAACGTATATTTAAATTGTTTTATTAGATAACTTGATCAGCTACATCTGAGTAACTGAGTTTCTTTTCTTCTGATGGTTTAAAATAGCTTTCAAATACCTGAGCATCTGAAATTTTTTGACCAGTGGATTACTTTTTTCCTTACTTTTCCCTCAATTTTTATGAAGAGACAGCATATTAGCAATTTTTAATATTAGTGTCTTATACCATCTTCGGCACACAGATAATAACTTTTTTTATATACCAGTTTGCTTACATTCCAGTATATACTGTTAATATTGTCCATTGCCTGACCTCTGAAAGGAAAAATAATAACAAGGCAAACCTGTCATTTTGTCTGAAGTCGATAACTTGCAGTACCTTCAATTCACAAGCTCAATTTTCAACCACTTGCTCTCAACTTTGAGTGGAAGAAATAATGACATGTTCCAGGCACTTTATTTCAAAATTCACTCACAAAGTTATTGACAAGAATTTTGCACAGAATATCTCTGATTCTCGACCCTTGTGAGCTGTTTACATGAAAAATGCACTTACTTCTATATTAACGATAGTGGAGTGCAATTCTATCCCAAACATGTAGCAATTGCTTTAGCATCTCTGGTTTTGATATTGTAACAGAAATAGGGACAATTTGTCTCAAATTGCAATCACTTCAGTCATAATAAAATCTCAGAGAGTACTGTTTGCTTTCAGTACTTTCATTAGGCTGGCCGGGGCTGTTATTAAGGTAGCTACACATAAATGTTATATTAGCACTTAACAGGAGCACAGTATTCTCCTCTAGGAGATGAATTCTAACCTTGTCAATATAATTCTGCTCTGAGTGCTGTAAAACAGTTTGAAAAGATGAAATACTGGAGCTTTGCACTGAGGAAAAAAAAAAAAAGTCATGCTCATTCAGGCTTAAAGGCCATTTTGCTGGCCCAAGGTGCTGAGGTACTGGTTAGAAAAAAACAGTCTAAAGAAGCTCTCTCAGGTCACATCAAGCACTAAGACAAACTTTTCTACTTCCCTGTACTTGTCTTAGGTTGTTAAATCAATTACTCGCTATTTCTGCTTGCCTTCAGCTGTCATTTAGAATATGAAGAACTACATGAAAATTAAGGCCAGAAGAAAGTACATTTCTAAATTTAACAAATGAGAATCATTCTGTGTGAAAAACTACTCATGGTGCACCTGCATGGAACCATAACACTCATAACCTTTAACTTTAGAGTTTGCACAAAGCACAAATTATAGAGTTACTAGGGACTAATAATCTTTCAACAGTGGGTACAGAATCATATAGAAATGCTTTTAACAGTGACATCTTCTGAGCTATTTTCAAGAAATCACTGACATTTGTGTTATACTTGGATACTGCACTTAAGATTTACCTTTCAGAAATTTACAATTTTCTTAAAGAACTAAATATCTTTACGACTGAATATCTAGCCTATCTAGTAAATGAAGATGATTACATAAGGCCTGCTAAGAAATTATATGAGGCTAAAACAGTAAAAGTAAGTATTAAGAGTGATAACAAAGATGAATTATTTTGTTGGCTAAATTGTTTTTACAATTGATTCTGCACTCTCATCAATGAGATTTACCACTTCTGGCAGACAGCTGTAGTACTTTGAATAAAAACTTGTTTTTAGAGTTCTTCCCCAAGGATACTGTTAGACTGCTCTATAAAGGAGCACAGGTTTTGGGCTAGTCTTTGTTCTACAGCTTCAAGTCCTGATCAGAAAAAAAATGAGGAAAAAGAGCATATAGCTTGGGTTATAATTTTTGAAAAAGAACTATCAAATAATTCTCGGGAAGCTCTAAAATTTTTATTGAAAGAATTGAAATCTATTGGGACAAACACTGCTGAAAGCAGTGATTCCTTAAAAGTATGCATTACCCAAATTTTTCAAGTCTTTATGAATTTCATTAATCTGTAGGTGTAGTAGTCATCTAAAGATATTTGCCCTTTAACCTTTTTTTTCTAGCAATCAGTTTTCAAATTATTTTCATTTTATGGGAAAAGCGTGTTCTAATTTCCAGTTGTTAGCCTATCCATTGGATTTAATAGTTTCAAGAAACAAATACTACAAGGTAGGTCTGCACTAAGAGAAGTTTGAATGTCACAGGGGAAAATAAGGAGAATTAGAGGTTCAATGGCTGACTGCTGAGATTATATGGGGAAAGATTCTAATTACATGCTATACTTTTACATGATCTGATTTAAAGAGGGCTGGAGAAGGGACGCAGGTAACATCTGTTCCACGTGCAGGAGACACTCTCTGAAAACAAATGCTTCTACAATGACTTTTTTTCAGGAATAAACGTAGTCTGGATCATCTCAGAGACCACACTATGACAGAATTCCAATTCTTTCATGCTAGGATATGGTAGATCCCAAAACCTTGGACAAAGATTTGATAAGACAAGTGATTTAGCTCCAACTGAATCTCACATTAGACTGTCCTCAAAACATGTTTCATAATGTCTTCACTTTGCCAAGAGGATGATTTGCTGCCTAATTTATCAAAGATGTACACGACTGAGATCCAGAAAATATGAAAAAGGAAGCCAAAGGGCAGATTTTTCTAAATACATGCATTGTATCTATATCATTCCATATATACATTTTATCTATATCATGCCATATCCAGAGAAGAACTACAAACATTTTTTAAGACATTGCTTTACAAAACCCCCATAACTCAACAAAGGAATTTTCCCACCTTGAAGAAAATACAAATACTCTTCTAGCAATACAATGCATGTTTCAATAACTCACTGGAGAAACCAAAGGTACAGAGTACATTTAAGGATGACTGAGAAAGTGACTCTTTACTTCTACTGTAAACACTGAGAAAACTGCCATGCTAAGCTAAGGGACATCTTGGAAAGTCTTCATGGACAGGTTAATAAAGAATTACAGAAGCTGACAACAGTTAAGAAAACAAGTAAGGAAAGAAAACAATGTGGGTAACTTTGTGCCTCTGTAAAAATCCAGAATTCACCAACATCTTGAGTAAGATAAACAACTCTGGATGTCTCAACTGAAAAAGGATGTACTAGATCCAAAATATATTCAGAGGAGGATAAGTATGATCAAAAGCTCTGGAGGGTCTGATTGGAAATGTTCTGCAGCCTTCTTAATGAGAAGACAGAGGCTTATAAAGTCATACATGACATAAAAAGAGTGGATAGGGATAAGAACTGATTTTGCACACTTGTCTTTCTGTACTAAAAGCTATGGACCATCAAATGACATTAGTAAGAGCATGGTTTCAAAATGAACAATGGTGGCGACACCTACAATTCCTTGATGGAGAATGCCCCGGTTGCAAGAACTTTACAGGGATTCAAGGGGAGCCTGAACAAGTTCTTAGAACACAGATTGAGTGGGCATTATAAAAGAGACATAATAAAAATCCTGGATTATTTTCAATTTATATGTTACTAATTTATAGAAAGCTTATGTTTTATATAAAAAATTTATTTGATCAATTTAAATATTAATTTAAATAGTTTGAGGTTAGGAGAATATTAGAGCAGATTTATGCATTTACTGGTTTTACTATTTACTTCTGCTTAGGGCTGCTGTTTGGAGTCAAAATATCAAGCAAAGTCTACACCATGATGTTATTGTTACATACTTAAATAAGCATTTATGCTGATAATAGCAGCGTGTTTGGTAACTGGGATTTCTTGTTTGGACTCACAGATTTTTCACAATTAGTCAATTCCAACATTTCCATGATTCTAAATGAATTTTATGTTCATCTGTGATATTCCAGACTAATTTTATAGATGAATTGTCAACACTGAGTCAGGTAGAAGAATGCAGGAAACAGCTTTGAGAGCTTAAGCTTCTTCAGCAGAGGTACTGGCACCAGAATATTGGGCTGGAAGAAGTGAGAGTTCAACGTGGTTACTCCTTCTGAGGGAAGAAATGTTCCTCTTCTTTTTCAAAAAGGAGAATCACATACAGAACTGTCACGCTACTTTTAGGGGGACATACATACCTTCATTTCTGCCTTAACTGACAGAGACAGCATGGACACCTAAAACACAACAGTCCCAGGCAGTGCCAAGCAGGAGCTTTGTCTGCTTTAGGCACAGGAACAGGGTTTGGAGCTGCCTCACACTGGAGTCACCCAGACACACTGCTCTGTGTTAACCCCTCTAAAGCAGTTCTGTGATGGATGCTCAATCCAAATCTGCAAAAGTGTAAGGATGTTTGGCTAGAAATAGAAAGGGTCAAAAGGCTTGACTGAATACTCGTTGAAGGCCACAGTACTACAGATATTAAGGAACATACAGTTCAGTAAAGTATCCAATAATGAGAAACGAGAATAGGAACTTTCTGGACTTTGTGCCTAAACTGAAGTGAAAAGGCAGCTTGGTAGAAACTGCCTTCCTTAGCTAACTCTTTTATCAATATGTTTACTTCAGAAATAGCTCTTTCATATCCCAAGAAGCAAAGGTTGTCAGTGGGTTTCTAAGCTTGTAATTAACCCTACATAAGTACAAAAGTGTTATCTGAACTGCTGCATGCATAATACTCTCCTGAGCATTGCACTGATACAAGAAATTATCACATTGGTTCACAGTATTACCAAATCCTTGCATTTCCTGTGACTCAGTTCTTGGTAAAGATTCACCATATTTTCATTGTCCAGATTCAGAGAGCCACAAAATACTCTCATGCTAATGAAGGCCTGATGCATTTACAGTACTGCTACAAACCAAACCAGAATCCAGTAGAATGAGAAGAGTTAAATGAAAAACACTTGGCAGTAAGGGTTGTTAGGGTTGTTTAAAACAAAACACAGAGTTTTGTTTTAAAGGTGCTAGTCTTATAAATAGAGTGGTTTTCTTTTTTTTGTAATACAAAAAAATCCAAGGCAGAACTATTAAAATTGCAATGAAAACAAAGGAATAATGAGTTAAAGACAAACCTATCTTCAGTCCATTGTAAAAGTATTTAACTGTTTTGCTTAATTAAACTGAAAAGGCACACACTTTGGCCTTTAACATTTATTACATAAATTTGTTTGACTATCCTCCCTTTGTTCCAAATGAGAAATATTCTTTCTGTTGTGTTAGTAAGGACTAAGGACTGTCTATCTCTCAGCTGAATATGGAATCAGGCTGTAAGAGGCAGAGATGAATGCATAATTGCTATCTCTACAAAGAAGTGACTTGGAGAACAAAAAGAAAGATACTGTGATGTTACTTTTAGAAGCTGAGTTTATGAAAACCTTATATGGTATGCATTATTACACCATTACAGTGGCAAGATTAACGTGCCTTTAAATAATACATTTAAAATTTCTTTTACACTGCCTGCATTAAACAGAGTGCATCAAACTCTTGAGATCCAGTTGAAGCTTTGCTAGAGTCTCTTACAACAATAGGTTTATGACTTTAAAAAGTAAAGATTCCACAAGGAAAACTGCATAAGAATAAAAATGTCAGTTCCTAAAGAAAATAGGATAGAAGCAATTCTTTTCAACATCCTAGTTTGTCTAATAAATAGGCCACATGCATTCCTGGTATAACACATCTGAATTCAAATAATGAACACCACAGTGTTTTATAACAATAAAATTGCTAAGAATGTTCCTTTTGGAAAGCCTACAAAAATGAGAAAGTCAGACATTTAGTATTTCTTTCTGAAATAAAACAAATCATTTGGTGTATGTCAAAAAGACATTATCACAAGACTGTCAGACTAAAAACGAAGTCTTATAAACTGAATATTTTTCATAGAATAAATACTGTAAATATAAAAAGAAACAAGTTCTTTGGAAATTTTAGTCCTCTCTAAATCCTCCTCAACATGTTGGACAAAGCTGGAGGTAGATCAGTAACTGTTGTGTCATGCAGAAGTTATTTTGTACAATGTCAGATGGGAAACTGAACCTGTACTTACTTTGGTTGTTATTGAGCCATGGAAAATTTAGAGCAAACCAAGTAGTTCTTTATTTTTTGTAGCAGCATCTGATAGCACATTTTTAAGAGTAATTTTTATGCAGCCTTTAGTTATCTTTAGAAAACAGAAACATGAAAAAGGAAAAACAGATACAGGGGAACAAATATGAGTATAGAAATTTAGAGGTAGTACTATTTCTCAGGGTGCTTTCAATCAATTTTTGTAATTTGAATGGGTTTCTAATTAATGTGTTCTTTTGATATAATGATTATAATTCTGCCTGTGCATATTAGAGAAAAATACAAATTAAATTTTCAACTTAATAGTTTTGAAAAAAAATCTGCATGTAGCTATAGTAATGATGCAGGATTAATAATTAGATATGAAATGGTCAGCAATTAACATGCCAAGCGTAAGAGCTTAACTTTTGTCAGAGATGCATTTTGCAGGAGGATGAAATGACCATATCCCAAGTTATTTTAGTGGGAGTAAAGAAAATTTGAAATTTCTACAATACATTGATGGCTATTAATAGGAATAGACAAGGTGATGGGCTAAAATTTTATGGTAGTCAACCAAGTATGTCAGAAGAAACTACCAGAAAAATTAAGTAACAACACTCTGAGGGCCCAAATCCCATACAGTAAATTTGATTTATAAGTTGAGACAGCTTTCTGGTGCATAAAGGATATATTGAAATCCTTGCAGAATCAAAAATTTCATGATGAATGGTCTCTGAATAGTGCCACTGGAAGAATAGGTAAGCATTACATAAAAAAGCAAAGCAAATATAGAACTCATGAAAATAGAGTTCATAAGAAACCAGTTCAATAACTTTACATGATCTATAGCTTATATTGCTCAAACAGAATAATTTAACAACTTGCTATTCTATCTTTTACCATGATTGTCAACAGAGGCCAAGAAGTGGTATAAATTTTTATCATTTCTGTGTGATAGAAAAAAGGGTTCTGTTGAAATTTAAGACATAACCTTACAAGCTCTCTTTTGATTATATTTAGTACAGAAGGATATCATTTGCTTGTTAATTTTGTTTCTCTTTTCTATTGTTGGATCACTGTGTTTTCATCCTTTTATTTCAGAAACTGAGAAGCTCTGACAGGATCAAAACAAGAACAATCAGTATCACATTTCTATGAAGACATAATCAGCTTTGAACAAGTCTCTAGAACAAATAAACAGTTGAAAGCCTAAAAAATGTACACAGAGTCTGCAATAACTAGGCTAACACCTCTGTTTTCTGGACTTATCAGCCTGGAACTTTTCTTGCAAGGGAAGCTCAAATAATTTCTTGTTAGTATAAATTGAAAGAGAAACAGAAAATGTAAACTGGCCTGCTGAAGGACAGACACAGGCTTCTGCAAGCACAGTAATGGAGACAGACATCAAGTTTTCAACCACTCAATGAATTTTATACATTTCAATCTCTCTTCAAAATACATTTCACAACTGTATTTGACAATCATGCCACAATCAGAGTAAAAGAAAGACTTTAAAATTTATAATCAGGTATGGTAAGCATGTGATAATATCAAATGGAAAATATACAATACCATTTCCCCCCCTTTTATAGATAGAGATATTAGTTATAGCACTGATTATTGAGATAAAAGCATGTTCAAAGTATTGCAGTGGAAGTGTCAGAACTGAGAAACTGAGAAGCACAGGACTGCCAGCAGGGCTACCAAAGAGGTAAAATACCTGAAATGCACAATTAGACAATGATTAATAATTTTAAAAATGGACATGACTCTGATTTTCCCTCTTAATTACTCTCCCTGGTGTTTCATGAGACAGATAAAGTCTTAACTTTTGTTTATTATATCTGATTTAGGGAGTAGAGGTTTAATTTTTAAATTTTTATTTTATTTTAGTGAATTGCTTAAGGTTTCAGGAGAACTCTGATACAAGCGCTCTGATACAATATGAATACCTATGCCTTTTTTCCCTAATTCAAAGGGGTCAAGAAAGATATTTCATTTTTTTAAAGTCCATACAAGCCTTTGTTTGTTTGCCCTTCTCTGCAGAAATTGTCATGCTACCACGTGTACATATCAACCTGACAAACCCTCATCCTACTGCATGTGAAGCTCAGCCTTTTCATTCTCACCCTGTGGCATGAAGTATTTGGAACTCCTAAGGTCTGATATATTTTAGTGCAAGTGTACTCACAGAGTTCAAAATTGGGATTTCTGGGTGAAATGTAATGGTCTGTGATATGCAGGTCAGAATAAATAGTCTAATGGTGCCTTCTGGCTGTACAAGCCACTCAAGCTATGAAATCAGTTTTACCCAATACTTCTGCTCAGCCTTTCTACCAGCACTGAAGTGCCAGAGCTCTAAAATCCCACACTGAGAAGGCAACCACCTTACTCATTATGGCCTTTAACATCCCTTGCTGATAGTTTTAAATTTTTAAACAGCCCTACCTGTCGAGCTTCCTTTTATGTGTTCTCATAGTTACAGATATAATTTTGGAAGCAAAATATCTAAACACCAAGCATAATAAAAATGAAATGGGTTAAAGCTTATTAGCAGTAGGGAGCAGATGTAGCAAAATTCTGCCAGTTTCCCTACATTTCCTCCCCAGCAGGGATTTTCTGTCAAGCTGTGAGTTAGTTCTATACACTAATCCAGGCTGCTGTTGCTGCAATTGTATCTTTCCATACCTTGCTATTGTACTAAAAATTCACTTTGATTTTTGATTTCTTCCTTCTTAATAATAATATTTAAAGCAGTTCCTGCAGAGCTAAATGTAAATTCAAGCACTGCATGCTAGATGCTCAAAAAGGCATGAAAATGTAAAATTGATAAGAAAATAATTACATACTGAAAAGCTGTTTTATTTGCTTAAAAAATAGTAACTTTCTCTCAAAGAACTAGAGGTTCCTGAGCCAAGACATAACCAGTTAATGACTGAAGTTAAGATCCTTGAAATACCTCTCAAACATACATCATTCAATATATCAGTTACAATGTGGAAAAAAAAAAGATAAGTATTTAAGGAACAAAGTCATAAATTGATAGTAATACAAACTGAAAGTAAATGAAGTCTGCCACATGAAACATGATCACAGACTGTCACTCTGAGGGTTTTTATTCTTCATGTGTAGTGTCAAAAATGAGCACTTAGGAAAAAGAGTTGAACTGAAGTAAGGATGTTCAAGATGGAAAGATTTCAGTTGAAAATCATCTGTGGGTGTGTACCCAAATGGGACAGAAAATGAGCAAAGTTAATGGTCAAAATCTACTTTGTGGGCATTATGGATAGCAGATTTTATGATAATATTTGATTTTTGGATACTGATTGCAAACACCTTTTCTTTGAAAGTCTGCTTTCTTCTGAACTTTGACAATGAGCTCTAGAACCAATTTTCAAATGAAATATCTGCTTTCACTTCACATTTTCTAATTACATCATCTGTTCATCTGTACACATACAGGACTGCTAGCTACTCTTGTCAAACCTATAACTAAATTTTGTAGAATGCAAGGAAGAAAATTTTGATGCTGCAGGAGGCAGAAGAAAAACAATTTGAAAACTCTGGTAGCACTACTAAACTTCCACCAACTGTCAGGCTCTCCCTCATTGCAGTAGTCACCTTGATTAGTAAGATGATATCAAGAAGTGCAATTGAAAATAATTTCATAAAAATCACAGAATGGCTTGAGTTGGGATCTTGATCCATACACCCTGCCATGGGCAGGGACACCTTCCACTAGACCAGTTTGCTCAGCCAGGCCTTGAAGGGACCTCTAGGGATGGTGCATCCACAATTTCCATGGGGAGCCTTTGCCAGTCCCTCACCAACCTCACATTAAATAATTATTTACTAATATCTAATCTCAACCCACTCTCTTCCAATCAGAAGCCACTTCCTCTTGCCCTGTCACTACATACTCATGTAAACAGTCTTGCCCCATCTTTCCTGTAAGTTCTTTCAAGGTACTGGAAGGCTACAACTAGCTCACCCTGAAGTCCTCTCTTTTCTGAGCTTGCTTCAACAACAAGTCCATGTCCTTCCTGTGCTGAAGACTCCAGAACTGGATACAGTCCTCATGGCAGGGTCTCACCAGAGCAGAGGAGAGGAGCAGAATTATCTCCTTCAACCTCATGCAGCTTAGGACATGACTGGCTTTCTGGCAAGCAATTTTATTTTGAATGTGATGCTTTTTAGTACACAAATTTTCACTGGAAAACACATTTTTTCATTCCATCTTTTGTATATGAATATTTTTGAGGCAAACATTGTTTTCAATAGACTACTCAGTTACTTTAATTTTTTACTATGGTATGACTGCAAAACAAGGTTGGTTAAATGGCATAGCATATGGCTATTAGTGCTTCACATGTCTTTTATTTTAACTCAAGCCATTTACATTGACCAATAATGTCTTTCATACAGTTTGGAACTTGGATTTTGCAGGAACAGTTTTCTCCCAGTTAAGTGTTACAGAAGTCAAACTCAGATGATTGCAATTCAGGGACTTTCTTAAAATCCACTATACTGGGCTGCCCAAAAAGTTAGGAAAAAAACTCACCCCTGCTCCACTTTTTACCATCAAGCATGAATCTATATGATATATAAAACAATATAATGCTTTGGTGTCTCAACTATGTCCCCTCCAAGCTCTGCCAAACTCCAACCTTCTTGCTGGGTAAAGTAGGAGAAAGAGAAAGTCTTGATGCTGTGCAGGCACTGTCCAGCAACAGCCAATATTGGTCTGCTATCTACACAGTGTTAGCCACAAATCCACTATAGGGGCTGTGTAAAGAAAATTAACTCCACCCCAGCCAGACTCGCTGTGAGAGAAAGTTCACAATAACCGACAAGTTCTAAGACAAGTTTTAGATAATGTGTAGCTATTCTCAGCAGTCACTGCAATGAGCTAGATGGAAAGCAAATTTGTTCTTCTGAACATGAAGATACATCTTGCAGATTACTACTGAAATATCTAATGGGATCTTAAATCACACTTCTGAAACCAGATGACTCCATGAACAGGAAATTAGAATGGAAGGTTGTCAGTAAATGGCCTTTAAGTGACATGTATTAATATATATCCTTGTTACAAGTTGTTATACTAAGAAAAAATACAAAGATATATTAATGGATTATTCATGGATATGCTTGTACATATATATAATGTCTATATATATATATAATGTCTATATACATGTACTCATATAAGAGGAGGGAGGGAGAAAAATCTGTAGATGTGTGTGTCTCCTCCACGTAGCTCTGCAGAACATGCACAGAGAGTGATGCCGAATTTTGCCCCAAAAGGCGAGAATAACTGCCTAAGAGACTCAAGTAAGTCAGCATAGACAGGAGGTATTTTATTACGACGCGTTGGAGAAATCACAAAAGGGATTTCTAGCTATCTCATGACAGAAGCAAGCTTTTATACAGTCTTGGGTGCAGGGTTACATCATATTCATAAGAGGCATGGTGTGGGCGGAACGTGGGCGGAGACATCTATTTTGAGGATTATTCTTGGTGGTCCTTCGGTGCCTTCCTCATGGGCAAAGGTCTTCTGATGAGTCTTCCTCTTTAAACTTTTGAACTCCTATCCTAATATGGTCAATTCCCGGTATACTTGGCTTGGTTCCCACGGCTTGGCATGGCTCTTAGGGTCAGTTTGACATTGGCACGGCTCTTAGGGTCAGTTTGACATTATTAGCTCTGATCATGCTTAGCTCGACAATTCCCTTATCCCTATCTCTCTTTATTGTTTGCCCTGCTTACCAAACTTCAAACAGAAGGATCCACCAGGATTGCTTCTGGATTAATGAATAACCTATCATACAGCATTATCAATAATTCCAGGACTGCTTCCGGATTAATGAATAACCTACCATACAGCATCATAAGCAATTCCTGAGTGTGGATGGGGGCGAATCCCCTTGTACCTAACATGAGACCACCCGCCGGTGATATGGGATATGGCTCTAGTGTTAGGGGTCGCGTGAGTAGCTAATGGGATGGGAATGGGATAGGACTGCTCAGGGTTGATTTTCAGTCTGTGGCTCTGCCTAAGCATTTTGATAACAAAATTATGTTCTTGTGCAGTAGTAAAATGCTGATCGGATGGGCAGTTTGGGGCTTCAAGAGATTGTGAGACTATGCATTACAGAGTTGCTGTCTGCAACTCATCTGACAAATTACAATAATCATTTACCAAAATCACCATTTTAATTAAAAATGGTCGACAATTAGTATTTTTTTCAGCTAACAGTTACATTATCCTCTTTCAGACATGCTCTTTTGTTTATATGTATATATCTATATATGCAAAAGTAATTATTTTGGTCACCTACAGAAGATGGCCAGGGTGTTTCCACGAAGGTGCTTATAAGTGAGATGCATAAAGACCTGCATAATATTAACACTGAATAATGTCCAAGATAAAATCAAAGTTATATTTCAAGTGTTATCACCTGTGTTTATGATGGTAACATCCAAAGGACTGATGAGAAGTGAACAGGTATCATATCAGCTGGATGTATTTTTATTTTTCATCAATGAATCTGAATAAAAACAGGGAGGAAGCTGAAAGTGATTATTCGCTGCTAGGCTGCATGCATGTAACTGGACATTGACCAGGGAGCACTGCTCCTTTTTGCTATGCAAAAATTTCAAGAGGTTTCAAAATAAGATAGCTCACTTTCACACTATCTTACGCGCTTTTTTGAAAGTGGAGTATAGGAAAGCATAAATAATTTTTGGGTTACTTTGGCTTTTATGAATAAGAAAATTAAGATATTTTATTAATTTTGAAGACCATGTTATATCCTTCAGAGAAGAGGAGGAAGAAGAGGAAATGAAATTATTATTATGACCAGCACACAGAATCAGAGATGAGGCTAATCAAGTACTGAAATTAGGTAGGATCCCTTGGACCATACAATAAAATAGTAAAGATTGATGAGAGAAACTAAAGTATCCTCCCTGGAAAAGACCAAGATCTAGAGTAGCTGCTTAGTATTGAATATCAAACTACTTGCTGGAAGCAGTAAATTGGAAGGGATGTTTATGGTCTGAAAGAGATTAACCTACTACAGTTTCAGGAAGGAGGAGTAGTTAACAAGACTGTTTTGTAGATTGAGGTGGTAACATGACTCTTCTTTCAGTCCTGATCAACAGGATTATCTCATCCAAAGGAGAACAAAAAATCTTTGAAGGTGATGAAATTCTGAAGTTCTATCCTTTATTGTAGGAATTTAAAGGGTCCTACACTTACTTTGGACTACAGTTTTATAGGGAAGTTTCCTGAGTTAAAGTTGGACCTTGATCACTTTTAGACCAAAATGGCATTTTTCCCTCTATAATGAGGGCAGTGGCAACAGGTACTTGCTTCAGGGATGCAGCTCTGTTAATGGCTTTCACAGTCATCACACATCAGAGTTTTGACCAGAGGTTCTGGCCTAAGCAAACAGTGGATGCATACATGCACTCGCACTCTTAGCACAGAAGTGACAGGCTCAAAACAGAACTAATGTTTTCAGCAAAGGAGATGAATCACTCAAAACTAGTCTTATAAGGGAACTGCTGCAGGGGAAGATCAGTCAGCCTGCATGAACCAGGCTGTTTACCAGCCTGAATAACCTGACATGCATTTCTTCACTCTGTCTACCTGAAAAACAACATTCAAATGCATGGATATATTACCTGTAAATGGCAAATAAGCTAGTGTAAATCAGTTCATGGAAATCACAGAATTATGCTGACTTGTACCAGTTGAGGATTTGATGGTATCTGTAGATATCTCCACAAATGATCACAAAAGAAATGCTCTCCTTTCTTATTTTCTATTGTACATATTTTTTGTTTATATTCTACAAGTTAAATTCATGTGTTCTCTTTAGACTATTATGCAATCATATGATTTTTATACACATATATTCCCTTTCTAAAAATGGCCTTACTTAAAGTCACGTTCTTTTAGTTGGCTATACTAATTTTAAACATTTAAAAGGCTCTGCTAATGTTACAAATAGAGTATTACAATCTTTTAAGAAAAAGTTCAAGTGGCAAACCTTTCACCTCCCATTGTTGCCCAGTGTCAAATGGCAGACTGTTTCCAAGGACCTCTGGATTTCTACTATCTGCATTTGATCTGTGTTAAATATTCTCATTACAGTTGCTTCAAATGAATAGAAAAGCTTTGCCTAATCTGAACACAGGGGAAATGAAATACACTAGGCACGAGATGAAAGACACACCAGCACTGTGCAATTTAATGCACTGTGTGTTCTGAACACGGGCCATAAAAGAAGCCTGGGTTTATATATCAAACTGTGGAAAATTCAAAATAGCATCTAGTTGCAAAATAGATGTTATGAAGCTGATGGGACAAAAAAAGGGGAAACAGTAACATGTGCATTCTTCCTACTGAATTTCTGATAGGTATAAGTACTGGCTGTCATCAATGGTTTTCAAAAATATTTATTTTTCTTCTGGTGATATTACACATCATATTAGTTAACCTATGTGAGGCTTTACTGCAATGTAAATGTAGCAGTGTTCTAATCTGCCATTTTACCTTTATAATACTTGTTTACTTCTACTACTCATATTTTGACTGTTTTGTTCAAGAAACTAGTAAAAGGAGACCAATTAGGTTAATATTATTTACAGCATTATCTATAGGACACAGAATTTACAACAATTTTTGGAAATCTAACAATTGCATTAAATAAGGATATGAACCAATATATATAATAAATTAGACAAAAACTGTACCTGAATATTACTGGCTTAGAAACATCTGTTCAGAGTGAAAAAATATGTATTTTCTCACAGAAATCTGCGAAAGTTTTTAATATTTGACTTTAAGTTTTAAAGTCATTTTCACTATGGGCAAAATAGGATCTAAAACCTTTGTCCAATCCTTTGCAGCAAGAAAAATCTTCAGCTTCCACTATTTGAGCATAAGCTACTTCTGTTGTGCTTAGGATAAAGTGTTAGAGAATGCATGAATTTTATTTAAATTCATGACAGTCTGTATACTTCAAATAGCACAGGAATGTCTGAACAATGCACAGACTGCTGTTACAGATGCATGATGCCATTCTAAATGACTGCCATGAAAACACACTAATTACTGCAGGAAACAACTGCACACAGCTAGACAGATTCTTGTTCAAGATTTAACTTGTTTATAACTTGGGACCTGTACATTATTTGTAAGGCAAAGTGGAAAGGTAGAGGAAAGTACCAATGATATTTACAGGAGTGCCAAAGAAGGTACAGTGCAGTGGCTCCCTAGAAGGAGCCCAATGTCCTTGATAACTGCTCTTAGATACATATATTTAAAAAATCCTAGTTTGGGTGTACTTACATCTTTTGAACTCTAAACAGTTTTAAAATCTGGTCCAAAAGGTTTTAATTTAGATTTTAAAATTTGGCATCAAGTTATCCGAGTAGTGAAATAAGTGTGGAACCCATTCCCAATATATATCAGATAAAACACTGTGAATCTTTTTTCCATCACTTCTGCATTACACACTATTAAGACACACACTGTCAACAATCTGACTGGCATTCCTGACAGAATGAAAGTCAACTGCAGCACTCTTTGCTGGATTTGAAACAATCATGGGATCACAGCCACTCATCCTGAATTCTCACCATAAAAAAAGAGAAAGCTTCTGTCAGAAGAAGATGGGCTGGTGAACTTTTAAAGTTTGCAGAATGTTTGCACGGAAAATTATTGGTGGGAGAGTACCAGACAACTAATACCCAAATAGAAGTGGTGCTATAGAAGGAAAATGATTTATTTTTTTATGTCACAGGAAGTATTTCACCAAGTATATTTTTCATTACTGAGGATGGAAAATACATTGGCAGCTGCCTATTACAATACCTAGAGGGGAACTGATCTATAATATCAGATTTTAAGAAAAAAATACAAGGACCTTAGTGGTATTAATACATCTTGCTATTACATTAAATATCTTTCTCTGCAACTTGGTCTTCTAATCTTAACAAAATATACTGTTTCCACTGTCTCAAAATGTCTCTTCAACAATGTTTTGGGTTCACTTACAACCAACCAATTTTAAACTTTCTGTTGATAACAAAATATTGAGTGCTAAATACACTAAAGTATTTCCCTATATTTTTTTCTTTTTATAACAAAGAAATCAGAGATAGATTTTCAGAGAGTTCTGGAAAATATGCCTCCGAGTTTTGTATATACTTCATCCAACCAAAATAACTGAAACCAATCTTTAGCATTCAGACATTTTATAAACAAATTTATTTCAAAAGCAGCAAATGGCTTAAAAATTTTTCAGCTAGGAAGTTAATGTGCTTTTATCGCACAGAAAGGATTAATTCACAGTACTTTTCCATGGAATATACAACCAAATAACAACAGTCTAAATGAGTATTTATTATACAGTTTATCAGGATTTATATATTTTATTAATCTAGCTATACTAAGCCTTGCCACAGATTAGTGAGATGTAAAAAATAGAAATCACAGCAGTTAAGCAAGCTGGATTGCCTGAAATCTTGAGACAGCACAGCATGTTTCTTCTTTGTATTGGTGAGGATAACAAAAGGAAGTAAAAAACAAGCATTCAGAGGTAGAAAAAATGTAATCATGATCCTGCCATCTCAGTTAGCCTAGGGGAATCTGTTGTATAGGCAGAAGTACAATGCACGAGTTGAAACAGTCTAACAAAATACTACAGGATTTCTCTGCACAGAAAGCCCATGGGTAGGGGAAGGAGAAGTTAGGGTGTAGACTCAGCTCCCAGCTAAATATATTGGGAGTACTGTCTAAATGGTACAACTCAGGCCCTACTGAATAAAGTGCATTCACAAAGTAAATTAATAAAATTTTGCAGGCACAGTCACTGTTATATCATTATACAATAATTATTTGGAATATTTCCATCTATCAATAATGCCATCTGTCCCACCCAATACAAATGGACTACAACCCATCTGGCTTACTTTTTTCTATTGATTACTCTGCTGAATGAGTTAGCAAAACCGCTTATAAAATCATCATATTACATGACACTGTCATTAAAAGATGTGAAGTAAAGAAAAACACAAGATGAGACTTAATTGGAAAACTGTCAGTCCTTCTTCCAGAAAGTTTTAGCAATGCTATAAGCTTCTTTCTTTTTTTTTTTTTTTTTTTGGCCACTTAAAAAAAGCACCAAGAAGACACAAAGCCCAAAAACCTCCTAAATGCTAACTACTGGATTAGACTGAAATTGTTTTAGCACACAACTGCTATTAGGTATGCTAGAGAAGGTCCCTCAATTTATCTCCTCATGAATCAGAATGTCACTAAGTATGCCTGGCACTCACAAAGAAACTGTGGAAGGAATGTAACTTAAAAATAGGGTGGAAGAAAGATGATGATGGCTGGCACTTGTATTTGTTAATTGTAATAATTCTTCCTATGTTTTGAGTTTGATTATTCATTTGTGTAATTGTCTTTATGCTATTTTTGCAGCCTCTGTTTCTTTTTTATTTTTTTATTTTAACCACTGCTTTCCTTAACTATATTTTAATTTCTCCAGCAATAAAAATGCAATTTTATGCACCTACGGAATTAAGTGCCAACTTCAGCTTCTGCACTCTAGATCTCAATTTTTAGAATACCTTTTAAGTTTTAACAAAGGAAATCTCTCTTGCGTACATTCAAGATGTCAATTCAAATATCTTTAGCTCAGTGATTTAGGTGGTGTTCTTTTGAGTAAACCCTTGGTGGGGCTGCTTTCTTATCCTTCCCTCCTCACTATTTTTTCCTGTCTACTACTACCTTAGATCCCTGTACCAGATTTGTTTCCTCTGTCACCCCAAATGGCTTTTCCAATGACACTGCGACCCAAAGGGACAGAGAGGAACAGGGCCTGGATTCCAGCTCTAAGGACACAACCCTTGATGCCTGTGGGCAACTGGAGCTCAGGGGGTTATACTGTAGGGTTGAAGCTGCAGGAATGATGCTGGGAGCACAGACACTGAGCTGCCAAGGAGTGAGGGAAATCAGGATGACAGGAGTAGAAAGGAGTTGTGTAAGAAGGAAGGAATCATGCTTGAATAAGGAAGGGACCAGAGGCTGGGTGACTGAAACTACTTAGAAGTTTCTAGGGGGTCCAACCTGCTTACTGTTACTGTTTGCTCCCTCTCTTACAGTCCCCTCCCATCCTCACTAGAACACTTCTCTGTTAATAACATATGAAATATTTCCTCTGGAAAAAAATGAATTATTCCAAAATATACTTTTTATAAGTTATCTAAATTTAAAAAAATATTTCAATTTATTTCAATATAATTGATCTTTCTCATTGTAACTCCAGAAGCTCCTAAAAGACAACTGTCACAAGTAATATTACAAGAAGTCTTCTAAAGTCCAGCTAAAAATCTCTGACCCTGTGGCCTCATCTCAAATGAAGCTTCGAGCAACTGCATGTCCATCTGCAGCTCTTAGAATTAAATCTTTTGGGCTATATAAACACATCCAGAAAACAATTTCTCTGTATATTATGTGCTGTTAGGTCCAATTTATTGGTGTCCTTAACAATTTATATAATTTTTTTGTGCTTTACTTACTACTGTCATCAAACATGTAGAAGGATTCAAGAGAAGTTGCTGAACAATATTATTTATGTAGAAGATATTTACCAAGTATCACCACATGACAGAACGCTAAATTTCTCATGCTCTAAAGAAAAAACACCTTTGGCAGTTCTGATGCATATGATTTAGTCACCATTTCAAATACAATTATCTTAATATGCCATCTTTGCTACTAAATATAGAACATTCAACAAACAGAAATAGAGTCTAAATCCCCTCTTTAAATGGAATTTATTATATATCCCATCATATGTTTTATGATGTATAGCTTATCAAAAATGAGTTCTGAGCTGAACTGTTTTATTTGCACAAACTCCTTTTTTCATGGATGAGAGAAGGAGAACAGTTTCAACTGACAAACCATTTGTTCTTATTAAGTAATATGTAGTTCCTACTGGTTGAGGTCTTTGGCCACTGCTTAAAATAAAGAATAATAAAATACTTTTGGTTTGGCTGATTCAGTTCCCTTGGCGAAAACTGACCATTATGTCATGTCATGGTATTTAACAGAACTGTCTGTAGCAGCACTGGAATACCAAAACCTGGACAAAACCACACAGGTAAGGAATCTGCCTTCAGAGTAGGGCTACCAAATTCTGTCTTCCACAGAGAAAGGCAGTATCTTACAGGATCTGGAAGGCTGCTCTAAAACAAAAACTGCATTATTTGTTTTCACTATTACTATAGAATAACTGAGACAGAAGTACAACTGAAGAACAGTTTATCATTTTTCAATATAAAATCTCTGTTGTCATTAACAATTTGTCATTAACAGGACAACTGCATTTTCAGGACAGGGTAATTTCCCCCCACCCTTCCCTTGTAACAAAACTATTTGGTAAGTATTTTTCTCTGCTTTGCTTTGTACCTAAACCCCTACTAATAAAAAAATATGCATGTCCAGATGTGGTCTTAGAAGTCCAGCTGAATATAAACCAATAATGAGCAGTAAATTGCTAAACTCAGTTATCATAACAATACTGTTTACAAGCAAATGGGCAAAAAATTCTCAACAGAACAACTGACAAAAAGTTGAACTAAAATGCCCATTTCTCATTATGCAATGAAGTAATTCAGATGAGGTATTGTTCACAATTTTGTTAGAGAAATTGACTGTTCTTTAAGAATTCTTTAACACAATACTTTGAGGAATTAAGACAAAGTTAGTGGTGAATATAACTTTCTATTAAACAATTTTCTTTCTCAATCGTACACAACCACTTATGAGCCAGAACATAACAGCTCAATCAAACCTTTACTGGAACCCCTATGAAATGTACTGCGAAATTCTGATATTACTACAAGACTTAGAAAGGTAAAAAAGACAGCGCAGAAAGAAGAAAATGGATAGGGCAGCTACCTTTCTGCATTCTCCTAATTTCTTCTGCCACAGGGAGCGAGCGATAGGAATGCTCTCGCTGTCAGTTACGTAGCAGCAGGCTGAGATGACGTGGTGGAGCGCGGCCCCCTGGCTCATGGCTCCCAGAACGCGCCCAACGTGCCGCAGGGACAGGCTGGCCTCGGCGCGGATGCCGCCCCTCACCAGCTGCATCGTGCAGGCCACCAGGGCAATCTGTCCGGCACAGTAGAGAACATCACCAACCTAGGAGAGAATCAGATCCAGTACATAAGACTCTGGGAGTTTACACAAGACAAGTGCAGCACATTTCTCTCTTCCAGCTGGTATCTTTCAATAGTACTGTTCTTTGCCATAGCTTGTTACAAATAGAGCAAACTAGGCTAAAGATAATGCATGGATTAGCTGGTATCAGCTCACAACAATAATCTGATGTGGACTGTTACAGCTGCTGGGTCACACTGATGCCATGGTTAAAAATGCTCTTGTTTTCTTTTCTTTTGAGTGATGATGCACATTATCTTCCATACTATTTTTTAATCTTCTATGTCTTAAGTTTTGTTTTATACAAAACCATATAAGAATTTATCAATAGACACCTGTAACATCTTTAGTAAATTAATTTAAAAACACTGTAAAAATATATTAGCAGAACACCTAAATGACTGTGTATGAACAAAAAGTGATATTATTCCACCAGAAGGTAAAAGCAAATTTCAGACTGAAAATAAAATGCTGAAGAATGCCACTTCAACAAAGAGATGCTACTTGAACAAAGAGATGGGTCACCTTTTGAAAATGGACTTTACTGGGTGGCCAGACTTACTACTGCGATGCAGTAACTTTGGGTTTATTTTCCAAAATCTTCCCAGCAACACTCTGAAGACCTACTTTTTTTAACAGCAGCCAGGAAAGGAAACATTTATTCTTATTATTCAGACATCTCAAAGATTTTTTTTATAAAATCTTAATGTAAATATCAAAACTTTTCATCATCTTATGCTGCACTTCTCTAGAATGTCTGTGCATATCCTAATCAGTGAAACAGTAAATTTTATACACTATCAAAAGAAAACTAAGTATAGAAGTGGGAAGTAAGGTGGGTGTAAGCAGCTTTTAAGTCAGCACAGGAAGAATTTTGCCAGGAGTAACGACAGAGAAAGGAATCTTTCGGAAGAATTTTGCAGAACTTACTGTATAAACTGTAAAAATTCCTCAGAATTAAGAATAATTAAAAAAGAAATCTGTGTCCTAGAAGACATGGCAATCAAACCATGTGACAGACCCATATGCAACTCCAAATCTGTCCTCATAACTGTCTGTGTCTCACAAAAGACTCACACATGTAACTATTGGAAGAGTATCTTATACAATTTGGCATACAAGTTCTATGATTAGCAGCTGAAGAGGGGGAGGAGGCAGAGAGGAAACAATATATCAACTGACACACATCAACTATTTAAATGGTTTAAAATACCTGGACTATTGTTTGATAATGCTATATATAATCCTGAATTTGGAAAAAAATATATGAAAGCGATATTTTGGTTTACAGGAACAAATGGTCTTTCTTTTCTTTCTTTTTTTTACAGTGCTATTTTAAAATATGTGCCACTGAACAAGGGAGTCCAGCCAGCTACCAAGTGGCATACTGACAAGATGAGAAACAAATTCAGAAAGATATGATTCAGAGGGGCACAGGTTTGTTTTTAAAGCAAACCATTCATTTTCACCTCTGCAAAGTAAAATCCGTGCATTAGTCAAAAACTCCAATGCAGGTAGTTTATATTCCTACAGGAAAAAAAAAATCACACTGATGGTATTTCTTCCTTTTTATCCCCTGTTGAGCTGCTGGTTTTCCACGCATCACCCATGTTAATTATTAGGTAGACAGAAGAGCTGTTCAACCAGTTCACTTCCCCTATTCTTGAACAGATTGTTTGAGACATAATATGAATACTAATTAACGATAAAATATCTGTCAGTGTTTTGAAATACAGACCAAGATAGCACTTTCTTAAAGTATCCTGGACAGTTCTGATACAATTAGCCCCACTGGTCATAAGCAAGGTCATAAAAAAATCTCGGAAGGATTTGAGCAGAATTGGCACCACTTTTGGCTAAGATTCAGTGGGAATTTTGCAGTTTTTTAAAAACCAATTGAAAAAAATCCCTCTGTTCCTAACATACTTGTTTGTATCTTACTATGCAATTAATAGAAAAACAATGTTTCCAACAAGCCACCATGTTATGGAAGGGTGGATGCAAGGGGAAAAGAGGGGAAAAGGATAAAAAATGGCCACAGATTTGCAGCAACTGTATTGCAGGGGGACATAATTTAGAATAAGGGAAGGAGGAGGGGTATCTCTCTTCTCTTTCCCAGTGACTCAGTCATGAAAAGCAAGCATAAATAATCAGCAAGGACAAAGCAGCAAACCAGTACAAACACTGTTTTAGCAGATTTCAAGACGTTGTCTCTGGAATGTTTGAAGCATTACACAGAAAATTGTTAGCAGAGTAAAAGGCATTTAAAACAGGGAAGTCATCATACTATCTTGTTCACAGTACTGAAATCTTACAAGAGGAGCTGTCACAATGTATGGTGTCAGTACTTGTGTTGTGAAAGTGTTCTGCAAAACCCTGCTAGAACCTTGCAACAGTTTATCTTTTTGGAGCACTTACGAGGACAACAGAAGATCTTTCAGGGTTTAGATTCACAGTGTATCCAGCCTGGCCGACTTGCATTATACACGAAACTCAGCATAGAAGCAAAACTACAATATAAAGGATCTATATTGATCCTTAGAGGATCCATATATATGCAGTGGATGACTCACTAGTATTTTGATTTTCACTGTAGACCATACACATATTTCCGGTGGTAAAATTTAAATAAAGGCTTGAACCAAAGACAACCCTGAAAACGCAAGCTTCATATTGCTGAGATGCTCACTTGTACAAGTTTATTTCCAATATTGTTTCACAGCATTAAGCAGGTTATAAATGGAGCCTCATGTGATTCCACATTTCTTCCCTTTTTATTTTCATTTGTATCATTGCAAGTTAAATGAAAGGTGAGTCCTTACAAGTTAACATAATAGTCTAGCAGCTCTTTTGCTCAGTCAGCACAACTGTAAATAATCAGGGGAGTTCAGTGGACAATCAGAACCTCAGAGGATGCAATGCATGCTCTCACAGATAGGAAACTAAGAGATTATTTGAGAATTACTACTTTTCACAGTGAGGCTGTCTTTCAGGAATAAGTATAATTTATACTTAGGACATGGCTTATACCAATAGAAAGCTGTATAGTAGGTTTTTTATCTAAGGTGCTTTCACTTACTAGGAAACAGAAGGAAAGCATCTATGGTAACATGGAAAGGAACAGTCAGAAGAACTTACTCAGTGCCACTTGGAACTGTTCCATACCATGAAATAGTTTTTACCAGTATTCTAAGTTACCAAAAGTACACAACATATCTCCCACATATATATGTATCAGGAAAAGAAACAATGAGAAAACCAGACTTAATTGCATGAGGTCTAACTTAAGCTGCTAATTAGAAAGGAAAAGCTGCAACTATTATTGCCTAGAAAGAAACAAAAGAACAAGTGATAGGATACCTATAGACACGCACTGAGTTTTTATTAAAAGCCAAGAGCAACTATGGAAAGTTGATGAAACTGTTCCTGCTGATATTATTAAAACTTGTGATTAACTAACAATATAAAACTTGCTGGAAACTTCTAACAGAGGGATCTCAAATATTCACCCACAGACACTTAGGCAAATGCTAATAGTTGCACCACAAATGCATGTTTCTTGGAAGGCAGGAGTCAATATGCAATCAGGCAAATCTTTGTTACGAATGCAGTTTGGTGTCTGAGTGACTGCTGCCCTTTAACAGGTCAGGCTGCACAAAAGGTTCAGCGACCCCCTGACCCGACAGTGACACGACTCACTATTAGGCTGAGTCAATGTAAATAAGCAGAACTGACAACACACTAATAGGCTGCCTCTGGTCAGCCACGGCTACCTCTGACCTTAATGAAGCCCTAAATCAATTAATACTCCAGGCAATAAAGACCTCTGGCTGATTAAGTTAGATAGAAATAATCTTTTCTAACGGGATTAAAGCTGCAAGGTGGTGAACTTTTTATTCAATATATGATAATCCTTTCTTCCTAGGGCCCCTCTTGTTTTAGATAATGATGGCAAAATTGCTTTTTGTAATGTGACATCTTTTATTCAACTGACTAGTATGAATAAACTTTTTAAAGACAGCATTTAGACAACAACAATTGAAAAGCTTGAAGTTCATACTATGAAAACAAATTGTATCTGACTAACACGGTTCTAATACATCCAACCTTCAATATAATTCATGTTTTTCTTGAACTGTAAAAATTTATAGTCTGAAAATTCCAGGAATGAGTTCACAACACATAGTTGAGTTTGATGCAGGCTTTCTTGTGAGAAAAAAAAAGTGCATTAGTAGCTTTATCAGTAACTAAAGTATGAAGGATATATTCCTTACTACTACTACTACTACTACTACTACTACTACTACTACTACTACTATTTATTACTATCTTTGACTAATAATTTTTTAATTGCTAAGACTCCACATGTAGCTTAGTCAAATTAGTTTGCACATCATACTCAAAACTTCAGAACTTCCCTTTGGATAATTTTTTTTTCCTAGTTAGGTCAAAAAAACCCAATACAGTTAATCAGTAGCATATTATGGCTATTTTACTGAACTAGGTGTAACATTCCCACAGTTTTAAAGGTTTTATAATTCATTTATCAGATGCTGTGAGTCCATTTTGTTAGCTTTCATTTTGGGATGGATGTTTCAATATGTATCTGATCACCTGATCTACAAGTCTACAAAGCCCTCCTCATTTTGTATTGTTCTTCACTATTAAAATGTATTTTATCAATGTGTGTTTTAAACTTCTCTCTTTGAATTTATATATTTGGGTGTTGAAAATTCATAGAACGTTTTTTTTAACAAGAAGTGACTGCAATTTCATGAATGCTAACCTAGGGTGCATTTTTTTTTCAGTGAAGTTTAGGAAAATTAAAATACATTATCCCACAAAGCCATATTTGACATTGAACACAGTGTCATAACGTTATCAACACACCTAAAACTTTTGTGTATGTCCTAATTTAAATGATACCAAGGAGAAGCATCATGTCACACAGTACACAAACACCAAGCAGCACAAAATCTGGCAGTCCTTTGAACTCAACAGTGCATCTGAAGAAGCCACAATACTGCTATGAATACTAAACCAACATAATGAATATCTCCTAAATATACTCTATACTTCCCAAATGTAAACACCTCTGCAATCCTCTAAAAGTCAAATACCTCAAAATAAGCCTTTTGACAGTGCTGGATTTACAGCAGGCAATCTCATCTAATACATTTCTGAAGGTCTGTAGTACCTTGAAGATTAAAAAAATGCTAAAGGTAGAGAGTTAAGAGGGATGATCATGACAAAAACTTAAGGTAAGATCAAAGTATTAGCTTGAAACTAATCTTTCAAAAACTGTTCTACCAAAGAAAATTGTAGTAGTTGCATACATATTTTTGGCAGTGTGTTGGTTATTCTTAAATATTGATCAATGTCAAATCAATTTTATTTTGCTCTACAACTGACAGAAATAAAACCCCCACACTTTTGATTTACAGAAGACAAAGATTCAAAAACTGAAATTTTCAACAGAAAACCCACCTCACAAACTGTCATTCATATTCCAAGGTAATATTAGACATAACTCAAAAATAAATGCAGTTTTAAAGTCAGAACCTGTTGTTATAAACATCTAGAAAGATTCCAATAAAGTGTGTGAGAAAGGCTTCCCATCTAATACATCCATGTGGGCATGACAGACAGCTAGTCTGAAATCATCTCCACAATTCTTGTTTTAGTTGACTTAGAATCTCCAATAGAGAGAGAGATAAGAAATGAACAAAATGGAGGTAAAAATATTCTTTCCTTAGTTCGCATATTTTGGCCCGTGTGCTGTGCTAGTGCCCAGGGTACATATTGTTCCCTCCTGGAAAATTACAGTATACAGCTTAAAGACTTAATTGCCATAGCGGATAAACTGTTCTCCACATTCTGCAGGGTGCTTTTTCCTAAATATAAAAAGAGCAGTCTCCCTATTTTAAAATGAGCAAGCTAACAAGAGTATTAATCTTTGATGCATTTCTTCCTTGGGACAGTGGAATTCTAGTCTTCATGACTATTAATCTGCCACCTTTTACAAAGCCTACCATTCCTCTCAAGCTTTTGAAAAAAATCACAAGTTCTCACACAAGCACATTAGCAAATCTGCCAACTGTGAAAAATTGCAGAACACTTAGCTTTATGAACATACCTTATCTAAAAGATGGAGTAAAACCTCCAAACTGATTAACACTTCCTCATTTATTATTCATGTCACTTCAAATAAAGATGCCAAACACAACAAATTTTTAAAAAATGTACTCAGATGAGTCTATTCCTAAAAATTGGGGTTGGGATTGTGAATGAGCCACTTAAATTGGTATTTACTAGAGAAACTAAAAGCCTTGTCAGGGTCCAGACAAACAAGGGAAGAAAGACTAGTATCCAACAGTGTAAAGTGAGAGAAATGACTCAATGTGGACATGAACTCTCGAGCAATGGATACCACATTTTTAGAAAATGCATATTATGTCTGCTGCAGGTGATTGTGTTTTTTAGTGAATTCTATATGCAGAGATAAGGGAGGACAATGTTTATAATTCATATGGATTCTTAAAATATCTGATAAGGCATATCTGAAAATAATTTTTTTAACTCTTCTAAATATAAATGCTGTTAACTAGCTGATAGTCTGTGAGGAGAGAGTAATGAAAATGCCAATGTAACTGAAGTGGGGTGCCGTAGGGATTGGTATTAGGCTTGATTTTGTTTAACATCTTCATTAAGTCAGTGGAAGAAGGGATTAACAGCATGATAATGAAACCCACAGAGGATACTAAATTGGAATGTGCACCAGTAGAAATAATAAAAATGGACACAGGTTTGTAATAAATGCAGCAAATAAGAAAACGAGACAGCTTAGGAAAAATGAAAACTCATGCCAGAACATATGGCAAAAATATTTTGAAATACAGATATTCAGAACAAGGGAGAAAACTTGACTGAGGAATTGTTGAACAGTTTATATTAAAAAATAACTGCTCTTTACTAGAAGCACATTCAGTATAGGACAAAAGAAGTTGCAGTCTCTGTTCCCATGACACTGGTCTAATCAAAGAGTAAAATTTGTTACAATTACCCAAATTGGTATCATAACCTTTACAAAAAGTATGATATGATTTCCATAGTTCAAAGGGAAGTCTGTAAAAGTTCAGATGATATCAAAGCTTCAGATGATTCTTCAGAGCTAAGTCTTTTTTCCAAGAGTTTTTAGATTTCTTCATTAACACTGTTTTTCAGTTTATAGCTCAGCATAGCAGCATTCAAATTATGATAAGCATCTTAATCTGCCAGGGTAAATATGTAAAATTAACTCCCCTCTGTTTTTACCCTCCTCTGCTAAGCAGAAAATGTCTACAACTTACATGAGGTTACCTAAGCATTTATTTGGGGTTCCCACACAGCTCATTTTTGGTCTTACTATTTAATCCTAAATGTATTTTCATAACAAAATATTTATAAAATATCACCAGAGAAAGATATAGCTGGCATATACATAAGACAATCCTCCCTCCTTCATTTCTAGTGTTTTCCTCTTCTCTACAGTTTCTCTACAGTTCTAGGGAACTGGATAGCACATAAGGGAGAGAGGTTATAGGGTAACCATACACATAATATCTAAAGGAGGATAAAGACAAAAAATGATGTGATTTCCTTAGCTTCCTATAGGTGTTTATATTACAGACTTTGTCTCTTCTAGTTTTATTCTTAAACATACAATCTACTTAGAAAGGGATCTCATGATTTCCTTCCCACATTAACTGAAGCTTCTACTGACAATTTCCATTTACAGTAAATGAAATCACCAGTTCAACTATCACTGCAGTGATAAAATAAAACAAGGAAGCCCGGCAGAAATGTCTAGATTTAAGTTTCTATTAACAATAAGGGTGGCACTGCTTAAGGCTGCAGTACTGTTGTGGAATTCAGCATCCAAGGAGAATCAAGACTGCAGTCATAAAATCCTACAAAGAGTGAGTTGTTTTTTTTCCCTTTCCTACCTGTCTACAGTCCTTATTCATGCCAACTGTCAAATAGCTTAATGTGATTATAAACAGAAGAGGGACAGATAGGCAGAGAAAATACTCTGTACTGAAAAGTGAAAGCTGTTCATCACACGACAGTAATTCACAGTGTATAAAACACATTAACACCGTGACATTCTATTCTTACAGAAAAGATTTTGTTCCCAGCCTTCACTTGGCTTAATATTCTCACTTGAAATATGCTGTGCGTGATTGTCACTGGCTACTTTAAGAGGGTTTGTGATAACTGGGAGATGAGAAAGAAGCACTTGCATAAAACCAAGAACCAGATAACTTAAAACAAGTTAACTGTAACTACAGTAAGCTAAAAGTAATAGTTCTTATTCTAGCCATAGAGTGGAGTTTTGTTTTTTTTTTTTTGCTTTTGCCCATTCTCCATGCATACCTACTCTCACATGGATTTTACTTACATGTATGAGTACCTAAGCAATAACCAACACACTAAAACAGCTTAAGGTATGACAAAGATTATTTAGTGCAGAAGTCCAATTTATAATACATACAACCATCATTTCCCAGTGGAAATGAAAGGAGACTTGTTTGTGCAGCTAGATGTACCTGTACAATATATACAACAGAACCTACATGACATACAGTACTTACCACAATCCTCTGCTTATTTATTCATATTTCAGTGATAATACTTCCTTAAACAGCAAATATCTTTCTCTAGGGATACATCTTTCAATGCAAATTTGCAAGTCAAGTTCTGATTATACTTACAGAAACTGCAAGTTTCAACAAAGATCTACATATATACTTAATATTCTTTTAGTTGTTGTATGCTTAAATTCTGACCTTTTATCAGAATTGCAGTGTGGACAACATCCTTATTTAAAGTAACATTAAATTCCTAACCATGCAATGAGGCAGTTTACTATGGAGGTTTCAGTGGGCAGACACTCACTTAGATTGGCAGCAGTTCAAGGAAAGAACCTATTGATAAAGTGGTAACTTGCATTTAAAAATTAAATTTCTGTAAAAATTTTTATTTTAATTCTGATTCATAACTAGACTGTAACTTTATTGTAATTATATTCTGTAGAGGAATACATATTCATCTGGGTATGGAGTCACTATTTTGCATTATATATTTTCTATTTTTTGAGGGGGGATAGATTTTGGTTTTTGCGTACATTCAACTTGTTCCTTTTAGTACTCATTTTCATGGAATTTTCTAAGTGGTTTAAAAGGATAAAAGTTAAGAATGGAAATTGCACTATACTGACAACATAGTGAGTACAAAGTTACTAATAAAATACGTATCTCATATTGTCCCATTCAAGCTGCAGCCAGGTTTGTATCCATCTCATATCACTAAGCAACGTCATGAACCAGTGCCTGCAAATTTACTGTGTGCTTAGCTATTTTGTTTGCATTATTATAAAAGTAATTATAATTGCAGAGTCAAGCCCTCTGATATAGAAAAATGGGTAGAAAGCCAAGTGTTGAAACAAAAAGAGGCTAAATAAGAGGAAAGGAGGGGAAGACTGCAGCAAAGAATAATCCAGCAATTAGGTTAATCAGCTGCAATATTGCTGAGACCCAGGCTCAAATCCCTTCTTTAGTATTTTCCTTTTGCCTGGTAATGACAGAGCTATTGTAACAATGGGCACTCCAGGAAGCACATCTCTTAATATCTTCTACTGGAACTGTTCTGTTTTGTTTAAATAAATTCATGATCTTGGATAGTATAGGATGGCATGATCCTGCTCTATGATGAAAAGTATTGGTTATGATGTGCAAAATCTTTATAATGAACATTAAATCAAAACTGATTTCTATCTTGATAGTCTAACATTATCTAAAAAGGAAATAACAAGCATTCCAAACTGCTATGAGCTGGTCATTGCTAGTTAGAGTTTTTTAAATTATAAACATTTAACACTATGAAAGTCACTCAAGATAAGCCCTACACTACAGAATATTCAGGCAGATAATTCTATATGAACAGAGATTTTGTGAAATATTTAGGCTACTTCAAAAGATGCAAGACGACAAAATAAAAGCCATGCTGGGGAGGGAGTTTTTACCATATTTTTTGAAAATTAAAAAAAATGGCTTTCACATGCCTAATTTGAACATGAAATGGGATCAAGAAGTTCTCTTGGATGTATAATGGTTAAAACTGAAGCACAGAAATAATGAATTAGAAACAATATCAATGACATTATTATCAGAAAAGCTTTGAATTTTAATATGAATTTTACAAATAACCTATAGAGTATCTCTTCAAACACAGAGGCTGTAAGGCTGTATCAAAGTCTACAAACAGAAAACAGTTTAAGTATCTAATATTGCATTTTGAGCTAAGGGAAATTATAGGTACGTTACTGAAAACATAACCTTGTATGACAATAAAATGTCTAATATTTCGCTTGTTCAGCCCAACAGAATGAGCTTCTAATTATCAGCTAAACAATGCACAGTATTTGAAAAGCATGCAAAAATGCCAAAATTTTCAGTGATGGAAACTATCTCATATAAACTTTACATTCTATTTATATGACATAAAGACTGATGTCACCTGACTTCACCATTCACCTAGCTTTTTTAAGTTGCATTTTAGGATTTTGCAAAAAGACTGGGTTTTGTTATTAAAAAAAGTTTGGCCTAAGTTCAATCAGCTCAAATGATTTGCTACCAAGTCCAGTGAGGCATAGTTAATACACAGCATCTTTCAGCGAATGATTCCAGAGTTCACATTTGGCAATGTAACTGATCACAGCATTTGACTCCAAACCTCAGAGCTTCTGACATTCAGATCTCAATGAGTTAACTCATATAGCTCTCCAACAAAAAACAATTACATGTTTTTGCAGAAAAACTATCACATGCTGATAGCGAATAATTAAATGTTCAAACCAAAGAGAAATGAACTGTTTCCATGATGTATGTTTTAAACTTCTAATAGCTAGTCTGATTCTTCAGAAAAATAGCTGTGTTACAATCAGGAAGGGCACTAATGGGGAATGGAGAAGGGTATAAAAGAATAATGCCTCTATATGAGGAAAGGTGGAGAAAAAGGATTATTCCACCCGCTATTTTTATGTCTTGATTTTAATGCTAACTAAATGTCATAGATGTTTATGCAAAGGAATGTTTTTCACTGTATACCCTGGCTTTGTTAGGTGATGTAATGCTTTGATTTTATGCAAACTTCAGTAAAAGCAGAAATTGCATCTTGCAGGATGAGGCTCTGAATGCAGAACAAGATAATAGTGAAATTCAAAGGAAATATGCCATTTAAAACATCCTTAGAAAACAATAAATCAGTTCAACACCTTCCCAACACAGGAAACTGAGAGTTAACCAGTGTACTCAATTTTAATTTTTTTTAAAGGAGGAATAAATCTGCTATAGGGAGCTGCTTTGATAGACCTTTGAAGGTCTTCAAAACTCTTGCGAATATGTTATTCTCTCAAAAATATTCCCATAATTCTGCTGTCTCCCATAATTCCTTGCCTCAAGATTCATCTGTCAACTTTGATGCATCTTTTAAAGTACCCCTCCAAGCCTAAAAACCATGACTACAGACCACAGAAGAGAACTCTTTGCTTTGAAACTATCTGATCAATCAGAAGATCATTTACCTGCAAGCATTATTTGGTGAAGCTAAAGCGGCACATCAACCAGCAGCATCTGAAGGCTGAGGCAGCAAAACGTCAACAACAAATTGTCATTGGCATTCCATTTATGAACCTTCAAACAGCATCAGATCTTTTCCATGGGAAACCAGATCAGGTCAGACTGGAGCTGAATATTTCTTAACAAGCTAACCATCAAAAGAACTTACGTTTTGAATAAAAAGGCTATCATTTGTTGATTTGAATATCAAAGGGATCCACTGCAAACTCCCAGTCTAGAAAAACCTCTCTAAGCTACACCAGACAGGTGTTTAATAATCTATTATTAAGGCACTATTTTAGGTTACTCAGAATCATAAAAAATAGCTGTAACTGTGAAGCTGCAAATGGGACTGCACAAAGAAATGAATGCTATTAACATACTATTAACAATTCAAAAGAATGAGTTGACATACCAATCAAACTTGTTAATTGACTGTCAATGGCCTGTCCCTGAATATACAACATGACTGCATTATATATTTCAAATGCTGACAGGAAGACAGTTTCATTTGCATTAACTTCATAAACTGATCAACAACCAAACTGCCACATACATTTATAATGGGAAGCTGAATCATTTCAATATTCATGCAGCTCTGTAATTGTAAATTAGGTGCTGGCAAACAATACAATACTGTACATACTCTAAAATATCCTAAATTTCTCTGACCTACTTTCTTTTTTATTTTAAAAGAACAGTGGAAAAAGTTGTCTCTTACGGGGACGATTATTACTTTAATTTATGGTTGATGCCTTAGGCAAAATTTGTTTGCAACCTAGTTTGCAACCATTGTTTTTAACTCTAGATGTTTAACTAGTCCACAATATATGAGGCACACAAGGTGATGTAAAATTTTTCTTGCTTTGGTTCTGTGAAGTGTAAATATCATTAAAATACAGAGTAAATCTGTAAAAAACCAAAGTGAATGAAAATATGTACTATTTCTTTGCTATGACACAAAGCAGATGACAGCAGTGAAACCACTGAAACTTTCTAATTAGACATTGAAACATGTAATTTAAAGTGGAAAGTACTGTTCTTGCACATCCTTCCCTGTGTCCTAGAATTTACCGCCCTCAGAGGTCCTGTCTATATAAAGTATGTTTCCTAAAAATATCTCATAATTACACCCATTCAGTTTCATTGGGATTGACAGTGATAGTAGCTGAAATGGCTGTGATAGTGCTGCCATTTTAGCCAAATGGGTAGTCAGACATACTCTGAGCAAAGGTGTCACAAATCATAGGAGTTGAGAGCAAAAGTGCTTGTGGCGCTACCGTATTTCTGCACATATTTATCCAGCAGAAATGACCAAGGCTGATAATAGGAGGAAAATGACACAAAGAATTCCCAATAAAAGGCAGAGGCAAATGAAATCCTTTCATTTTTCTGGTTAATATCCAATCCTGCAACACTTAATAGCTTGCACTTCTACTTATTGAAAAACACAGTTCTATCTAAACTAACAGAGAAGCCTTCAAATGCTGTCATTAATGACTGCATGCATGAATATCAATTTGTATGCCTTAACCATATAATGAAGATATGAAAGAAGAAATTTGTTTTTATTTGTTCTTGAAATGCTATTGGCATATTTGTCACTGTTTATATAGAAATAGTAATATCTCAGTCACTTTGAGAACCGGAGAAATAAAGCTAAACAGAAATGTCATAAATGAGGATTAAGTCTTGTGGGTCTGAAAGTGTTCCACTGAAAGCTAAGTAGTAATTGATCAAAAATTCCATAACTGTCAGGTCAGTCACGTTCCCTCTATATCTGTATGACCTGGAGGTAGTATAAGTTTTAAACATATCAACTGTAAATGCACGTTGTCTTCTTTTCCCCTCTTTTATTACTACTACTTTCACCCTGTCAATCCAACAGTCACTTCCCTGGCTTTAAAGTTATTGCAAGAAAGAGCCAAGCACTACACACCAGCATAACCATACAGATATGATATAAACGTCCAATAAATCTGCAGTCATGGCAATCTTCTCCTGCATTTCCTTTCAGATAAACAATATCAGAGGACAATTTCTCTGCTACCTAGGTGAGCTGCTATATTTTAGATTTTATTATTTTTAAGACTGAAAAGCAAAAAATATTCACATTTATTGTTCTAGAAACTGCAATTGAAGAGTAGAAAGACTAACAAATGGAAATATAAAATTTTTAGGAAAACTGAATAGAGGAGACACTGGGGTGATGGCAGTCCCAAATCATCCTAACTGGTAATCATGAAAGATTACTTATACTACAAACTAGATATTAGCTTTGATATTTTCCCTGAAGTATAAGCTGAGTAACTGTCATACTGAATAACATCATATGATGGGTACTGCTAAGTTCTTACACTGACAAAACAAGGATCATTAAAGCTTCAACATTCTTTCAGATAATCAATGTAATATAAGCAGTATGTGATTAAAAGCATTTAAGACATGAAAAGTGTCAAGGTAAAGAACAGCTTATTACTCAAAGGATGTAGCATCTATAAATCCAGCCACATTTGAAGGAGCTGGTCATTTATTACTGCTGCTAATGGTAATACACAACTACAGTGAATTCAGTAATTCATGCTCCAAGATTTATAAACTTTGATCATAAAATATATACATATACACAGCAAAAATGCATGCACATATAATATTACTGTAACAGAAATGGTGTGATGTATGTTCATGTTTCAAAAAGACACTTGATTAATTCTAAGAAGCTACAGTTTGTCTGCAGTGCTTCAAAACTTACATTTAAAATAGTGACATTCTAATTTACCCAAGTAAACATTTTCAGTGAAATCTTCACCATATTAGCTGAAATCTCTGAGACCCTAAATAGCCTGCAGCCAGCATAACTTTTGTAGGTGGAATAAAAACTTCTGTTCTTGGGAAGAATAAAACTTTCTATTATGCAGATGAAGTCTCATCCATGTGGGAAATGGTGCTTTCTTGAAGATCAGCATGAGGCTAGAAAACTAATTTGGACACAAACTTGATTATTACAGAACTCATGATCATCATCTTTTAATTAGATGGCAGGCTCCTCAAATTTAGCTGTCTGTAGAAAGCTCAGAAAACATTATGGATATTTTATAGGACAAAAAGGCTTAAGTCAAATGAATACTGATTTGCACTAGACCATTTGTTTTGTATGAGGATAGCAAGTACAAGAAAGGTGTAACCAGGGTTTTTGTTGAATGCATTACTGTCAGTTGCTGTGTGATTAATGGCAAGATCAGCACTTGTATTATACTGTACTGCAGAGGTAGAGGGATTCAACCAAGTAACCTTATTCCAAGTTTGTGACAAAACAACAAGCAGTTTAACATAAACCTGTCTGCATTTGCCATTTTAAATAGAACATTTAAAATGAACAAGTAAAAAAATGATTGTAACAAATTTATTGTAACAAATAAAGAACTAGAAAATTTTAGTGGATTTGATGCCTAACAAAGATATTCTAGCTTACATTACAGTCCTCTTCCCACTTCCACAGAAGAAACACTAAATCATTATTGCAGCTCTTAAAAATAGTGTAAATAAAAAATTTATATTAAGTAGTTCCTCCAGTTTGATTTAAAAGAAGAAAATATTAAAGGCATAAGGTCTTCCATGGTGCTGAGCAGTTGTGCAATATCAGTCCTCACTTTGGGTGTGAAACTACAACAATATTAGCACATTGGCTTATACTTTTTTCTCACATACAGGTGCCAAGGAGAGTGCGGGAGGAATAAAGAAGTAATTTCATAAAAGGTAGAATATGCCTTATATTAAAAACATAGTTTTAACACTAGTTAATTACTGAGAAAGCAGGAGTAGCGTAAGCAGGAAACTAAATTATCAATTATTTCAATTTCAATTTTTTTTCGTATTTTCACATAGGGAGAGAAGTAAACACTCACATATACATAATATTAACATATTTGAGATGAAAACTTTAGCACTGATCAGAAAACACCAAAAATTCAGGATACATATGGAAACTTCAGGTAGATTGGATAAGTGAAATATGAATGCATTTGCATTGTAAGTACACACTCATATTAAGGAAGAGTTACCCAAACTTACTAGTAGGACATTTAAAGTTAGGACAAGCACAGTAAAATGATCAAATTAAAAAACTTCTGCAAAATTTTCTTCCTTAACTTAAATGTTAGAAGATCTTTTATTTTTCTCCAAAAAAATCCTGATACCTTATGATATTCCTTTCCAATTGCTACACCTAGTCTTCCTAATATATAACGGATATTTCCTGAGATGAGTTACAAAAAGGCAAATTTGAGGTTTCTACCTGCAGCTATGTGATTCATATTACCTATATATCTGTAACACTTTTCTTCTCAAGGCTCTGCAGCTCACTGTACAGGTAAGTGATTTTACAATTTTTTCTGAAACTTACTCAGCAATTATGGGAAATAAGTAAAGAACATATTTCAGTGCAGGGTTTATCAGGCATTTTATAGGATCAAGTTGGGACAAAGGATCTTTTGTAACCACTGAAAACTCGCCATCATCCTATCTTCATCTAATTTCACATTTAATTTACTGAATTCAAATTTATTGCTACCTTTTCAGAATTTGAGAAAAAAATAACCTTGCAGACATGTCACTGTTACAAAGAAAGCTGGAACTTCGCACAATCTGAGCCACAGGCAGAGCTGACTTATTCTTAAGGCAATTCCTCAAATACAGAACAAGATCTGACAGATTCTTTCACATGAGGGAAAGGCCTGGAAAGAAAATGTTTGGCAAATGTTTAGTAAGCTACTCATTTAAGGAATACTCAAGTCTTTTCCATCCCACTAGTAGAAGTCTGCTGTGACTGTCTCCAGAGGACCAAGTCCCAAATAAACATATCCTATACATCTCCTTTTTTAACTTTATGTGCCCTTTGTCCAAGGGCTGAGATCAATCTAAAAACTACAGAATTTACATCTATTTGATAACATTTGTTGAAGTCCAATTTAGCATGACTAATAAAATTTTAACAAAGTTAAACCAGCAGGAAATAAAATCAAGAGTATCTCAACTGAGTGTGTATCAAGGAACAGTTGCAACAATTGCAAGCTGTATGACCCCACATGACAAAGAGTAAATCAAACATTACTCAGCAATACAGTTGCCCTTAGTGCTAATATATTATTTACTGCCCTCATCCCAGCCTTCTCAGGAATCCCATCCTGTTCAATTATGATTATGACAATCCCCTTTCTGCAGAGGCAGGGAACTGGCATGTATGCAGAGAAGTAAACAGAAGCCTCTTCTGCTCATTGATTAGTCTCAACATTGCCAATGTTGCTCACTGGGCACTTGACCTTAAAAGGAGTAGTTGTCAGGTCACCCCCCAACAGAGAAAAATCTCCACAATTTAGGGCTTTTAATGTCCAATTTTCTACAAGAAGAATGTCATTGCAATTTCTTTCTTATATACTTATTTCTTTATATATTTCTTCATATAGATATTCAAGACTTTTACTGCCATGAAATTAGACTGTTGTATAAATCTGGCATGTTAGAGATCCCAAAGTGATATTGATCATCTGTATCAGCTCTGTTTGACCTTGGATTGCTAAGACATTGAAGAGGGACTTTCTCCTCTACAAGCTAAGAGAGTTTCTTTCTATTACAGAGGCACTGGGTTTGCCTGTCCTAAATGGAAAAATTGGAATGAACCTAAAGATAACTACCTGCAGGTGCAAAAAATGCATATATTAGACCTCAACAGAACTAGTCTGCTTTCTTGCACAAACTAAGTACGCCAGGGAATTTACAGTGTCTCACAAACAACTCTAAAACTTGATGCAACTGTGGTCCTAAAAGGTTAATTGTGGTTTTAATCCATCTTCATAATTACAAATTGGCTATTTTTCTAGAGTTCTGAGACTCCATCTAAAGAAAAAATAACCATGAGGGAAATATAGTGACATAGAAATTTGCAGTAAAAGAACCAGTACAATTAAACAGTTTGCCCAGATCCGGAAAGGAAGTCTTGTATTTAAAAGAGATAATCAGATGATTTCAGTGAGCATCTCAAGTTTTTTTAACCTTTCATGTCCCACCTTACCCAGTTAGATCTTTTAGCCCAGACTGTCTGAAGTAGCAGTAAAACAATGTATAGATGTCTAAGATGAGCCTAGTAACAGTAACATCATGTGTTTTGGAATATGGCAGGTGACAGCCCTAATCAGATTACTTTCTTCTTTTGTCCTCAAAAAGATATTTAGTTGTAATTTATTCAAGTAAATTAAAAACATTTTAATTCATAGCAAGGATTTCATAGTTAGGAAGTTTTTCCTGAAGGTTATGTGACTAATAGCTCTGGAGACTTAAACAGAATGTTTATTTACAAACATATACAGCATCACCCAGAGCTCCTGAAGTAATTCTGTCAGTAAAGCTTAAAGTTATTCTAGGGGGACACCAGAGTTTAGTCTCCAGGACAGCTGAGTCATTTGCTTCGCAGCTGACAGAGTACTGCAGCGTAGTCTGAAATCTCACAGTTAAGTCAGAATTGTTATGCATAATAAAAGCAGTAACCCAGTTTGAAAAAAGGACATAATATAGTAGTTTAAACTTTTTTATAGAATCACAGTAGAAGTAAACAAAGGTCCTATAATTATGAAACCCCAAGCCTTGCAATATCCATGGATCTGACAGCATGATCTCTGTGAAATACTGTCTCACTGCTCATACAACCTAAACCACTAAGACGTGCTACAACGCAAGCCCACAAGTAACATCAGTTTGTATTAGTTTGATCATCCTGATACCTGAGGTTTAGAATCCATCACCTAAAGAATACATAAAAATAACCTCTGAAATATTGTTGTCCAGTGTGTATCTCATGTGTGTCCTTAGCAGAAACTAGATCTCTAAATGAAAGACTATCTCATCTGAAATTCCTGCCTGAAGTCCTAAAACTGCAGAAGTTTCATTGTAACTCAGTACTCAGGCCTTACTCATATGCACATGCTTCAGACCTGCCCATGCACTCTAATCATCTCTGGACACTCCCTATATCTAAGTGGCGACCTGATCTACAAACTATGAGTTCTCTGTGTCTTCTGCCACAGTGATTTCACAATACATTAATGTCTTTGTTCAACTGACTTAAAAAAACTTACTACAAGATAGCAAACTGGAGAAACCTGACCTAAAGTGTACTTTCTGAACTCAGTTCCATGGTTCAATTCTACGGAGCAACGCAGTCTTTGGTATAGTTGCTTTTTCAACTGGAACAAAAAACTGAAATAAACACAGACAGTGAAATGAAAATTACAGCTGTGGCATCACCTAGTGCAGTGCCATGGGGAAGTTTCCCTTACATTTATATGTATTGCAGAAATTTAATTTCTAATTTTGAGTGCTATGATGAATCTCTGTCAAACTAATAAAATATTTTCAGTTGCAAACACAGACTTCTTAAAATTAAACATAGCAATCAATTGGCCTCTGCGTGAGTTAAAATTACGGTTTTAATTATAAGTAAATCTCACAAGTGTATGCCTCAGTCCTCATTACAAAACAATTAATATCTTCATGACAGTTCAAATAATTCAAAAACATCCCAAATCTTTCAGGATACTACTGCTGAAAAGTACTGCAATTATGCTAAACTTTGAAAGTTTTTTATAACTAATTATTATAACTACATAGGTCCTTGATCTGAAAGCCTGAGTTAAAGATGGAATATAATTTCTGGTTTTGCCTAACCATCAGCTTTTCAAAGTGAACCTTAAAAACAGTATCTTTATGAATCTTCCATCTACTGCTTATTTTGTGAATATATTTTGAAGGCAGTATCTTTAACACCACTACAGCTGAAATGAATATCTATCTTTATTTAGCACTTAAATGGCTATATTTTTATCACTTTTTTTGAGGGCCACAGTTGCATCAAGACATATGGATAATCAAAATCCTTAATCAGGTAGCATACATGTAGCTATCAGAAAACCTGCAACATTAATACGGAATATTTTACATCTTCCCGTGAGAGAAATGTGAGACAAATGTGAAAAGACAAACCTGAAAAAAATGTAATTGATATTTCTCGGTTTTGAGCTATTATTAAACCACTAAAAGCTAAATGCATTTATTTCTGAGAAAATAATCTCTTGCCAAAAACAATTCAGTAGAATCCTATGTACTAAATTGTTGAGGAAAGAGAGTTAATTTCCTATGAAATTCCTCTAAATCTTTAGAAGTCTTTAGACAAACCCCTGCAGTGATTCACAAGCTGATATAAATTTCAGAAGAATATGCAAGTCATTTGAATGGGATGGGAGCAGAAAAAAAATCAAGTTACATAAACAGACTTATCATTTTTTAACTTTGGGGGGTTTTTTTCACTTTCTTCTGTCCATAAATTTTATTCTGTATTTATACATCTCCAGACATCTGTCAGCTCATCCAGAGCAGAAACTTCACACGCACTTGTGACTATTCACATCTCAGACATGCCCACAACACAAGGATGTATCAAGCCTACGATGCACACACAGAGGAGACTTTTACTGTAAGACTTCCCTAGAACGTAAGAACTCCGACCATGATGGGAGTCCCTCAGGTTTGTTTGAAGTTCTTCTGAATTCTTTTAACAGGTTTGCCTTCAACTTGACCTTCAAGCATATTTACATGCTTAAAGGACACCAATTAATTGAAAAAGCTGTTCAGAAAATAAAAATTAAGTAAATAAATAAATATACTGAAAGAAATCTCAGTTAATTGGCTGCTGTTGTAATTACTGCTGTAAACTTTCAGTTTAAATTGAATTACCATATCATACAAGAATGCACCCTGGTAAAGCTAGAACATGAGTGTGAAACAAATAAACCCTAGCATTAAATCTCTAGGTTTTGCACTGCATCTTTATCTCTCCAACTCCTTTTAAAGGCCGCATTCAATTTTTGTATTCCAGCATTCTCTATATGAAACTGTTGCATATGAAACAAGCGTTTTTCAGGGTGACACTTCATTAATACTTTTAGCACTTCATAGCAAACAAGACTTGCAGTCAGTAAAAAGATTATTATACCCTCGGTAAATTTCTTTCCCAACCACTGTCAGCATATCACTACCAGCTGTTTAAGACTGATCTGGCATAAAATGGACCAAAGTTTCACTCTTAAGTTTACTTACATAAGTGTAGCTTAGAGCAGAATTTTTTTATCAAATCACATTCAATATGCAGAAAATGCAGATGTAACACTGATGAACAAAATGAAAAATAGAGACCACAATAACTGCTATTAGTTATTCAACTTCCACATGAAATCTCATTTTTTAGAAAATATCAGTATCTGTATTATACATGCATACTTTTAAGTTTTGAGCCTCTCTTACACACAACCAGAGTTTCAAAGTTGCTTAGCAGCTAGCAGCTCCCATGGAGAAATGGAGAGCTTAGAGAAATAGAAAATGTTAAGAACTGCAATCTTAATATGAAAATGCAGCTAGTTAATTACCAGTATGGTGAAAAGAACGGATTTTTGTTTTAAATTACTGTCACGCTGAGCCCTTCTGAATGCTAGTTAAATGATGAAAGTACTTAATTCTTTTTGCAGAGAAACCTTTTCTATAATTAAAAGAAAGGGAAAAGGAATTGATGCAGGAATAAAAATTGTGTATAGAGCTAGGAAACAAATATGAATGGCCACCTTTCCTGCTTAGCATAGAAAACAACAGAGTTGTGATCAGACATATTGCATAGAGCTAAACTAAAGAAGAATGGCAAAAGTGGTGGTGAGGTGCCAAGGCAAGCAAGCAGCATTTCAGATCCTCCTCCATGATTTACATGTACTGAGTCCCTGTATGCACATTTTTTAAATTACAGTAATTAACTTTTTGATACTCTGAACAGGAGGTAAGGCTGGGGAAGCACACAGACAAAGAGGGATTCAGCTGAGAGTGTAATAAACTGAACTAATCACTTGGAACCTGCTCATCTTTAATCCGCTTTGGTCTTCCCTCTTGGGACAAGAAAACACCACCAGTCATACTGGAGGTCTCACTCATCCATAGTTCTCTCTGCTTCCTCATCTTACTCTTTTTTCAATTTAGAGTTTTCCATGCCCTACATCAAGTACTTCCCAGAATAACACTTCAGATCCAGTAAATGAGACGTCTGCAAGTATGGTTGACATCTTCAGTTCCTGCAAGATTGCTGAGAAAACTCACACTTAAATAACTATTTTATGGTGTATCCACGTTATAAGAATAAATCAAAAGCTATTTATTTTCTGGAAATTTCTTCCAAATTTTTAGGTTTAAGAAAAAGATTCTAGTTCAGAAAAAAAAAAAAGTAACAGCTTTTAAAAATTATGCCAAATTAAACCTTGGCAATACTTGCTACTTTTCTCCAAACTCTCAAGAGCTAAATTAAAAATACATCTAAGTCAGTTCAACGAATTAACTTTTTTTTGCACAAATTACATACTCTTTACTCAAACAAGCATAAATGTTGAAAATGTGCTCCTTGCTACAACCCAGAGCTCCACTGTTCCACTTCATTTTGCTATTTTGTTTGAGGATACAGGAAGATCTGTGGGAAAGGGGCATTTTTCATTGCTCAGGAGTCTGAGCAAAGTCCTTATTTTTCACTTCACAAATTTCAATAGTAGCAATGCCTAGTAATAGCAATGGCAATGTAATAGAGAGATGGTATCTTGAGCTGCATTCAGAGGAACATTGCCAGCAAGTTGACAGAGTTGATCCTTCCCCTCTGCTCAGTACTGTTGCCACACTGGAGTGCTGTCTTTGGTTCTGGGTTCCCCAGTACAAGAGACAGTGTTCAAAAAAGGGCCACACAAATGATTAAAAGACTGAAGCATCTCACCTATTAGGAAAGGCTGAGAGAACTTGTACTATTTTGGTTTATGGAAAAGCAGGCTCAGGAAGTGCCCCTCATTAGTATATATAAATAATTAAAAGGAGACTGCAGAGAAGATGGTGCCAGGCAACAGCAGCGGTGCCCAGTGACAGGACTGGAGGCAATGGGCACCAAATGAGACACAGGATGCTCCATCTGAACATCAGGAAACACTTTTTCACTGTGTGGGACTGAGCACTGGTAGGGATCACTCAGAGAGGTTGTGGATAACTTTTAAACGTCCTTGAAATTGTTTAAAAGGCATATGGGCATTGTCCTTGGCAATCTGCTCAGGGTGGCCCAGTTTGAGCAGGAGGTTGGACAAAATGACTTCTAGAGGTCCGTTCCAACCCCAACCATTCTGTGATTCTGTGGAATGTCTGTATGGACTGGCAGATGAACAGGACACCTGTGTAATTCACAGCTCCATCCCACACCATTACACATTTGAATGAACATGCCTCAGACATTCCTAGTCACTAAGAATAGTTTTCCCCTTGTTTCCCTATCTATTTGCTATTCCTCTCAATGCTAATATCTTCTGTTTTACTTTCCATTTCTTTTTCCTTCTCAGAACAATGCAATACAGAAGTAGCTGAAATGCCAACAGACTGAGTACCATACAATTTAGCTATGTGAGTGCAGTTTAAACTCAAGTTCCAATCTATGGATTGTGTCTTTCCCCTCCCAGATTCCCTAAATAGTTTTACTGGAATGCAGTCACTATGTTCACTGTGTCTCACATACAAATGATATTACTTCTGCACTCCCATTTTTATCCCCTCAATCCTTTTCCCATTTTTACAGACCAATTGAAAAGAAGATGCAGAGGACAAACTCTTTGTAAAGAACTATCTGACTTAATTGTATTTTATCCTGTCTACCAGAAGAGGAATGATTGCCTCCCCTTCTTCCTAAGCCTATGAGCTACAGTAATTAAATGCTATAAGATATTATTCTAAATTTCTAGAGAATTCACAATTAGTCTAACAATTTTAAACAGATGCTTTGTTATGAATTCCCAGCAAAGAAAATTACTTAAATGTTTAGGTTCTCCTTGGTGTTTCATAGTTATATAATGACAGGGCTATTATTTATATTTTTTCCCCTGTAAAAATTACTTATTATATGGCATCATAAGGTTAAAGATTTATATCCCCAGTTCTGGTATCAAAATAAAGATCCATGCTGTTCTCTTGCCTTCCATTCTCTCTACCTTCTCTTGAGTTGGGTGACTGCCTCAACATACTAAGGATGCTAAAACCACAGATTATTCCAATGTCTGCCTGCAGACAGGGATTTTCAGACATTCAGAAGCTGAAAACTACTCTGGAAGCTCTAAGGAATCAGAAGGAGACAGGGATACATACGTTATATTACAGAACAATTGAATCTGAAGAATCTTTTAATTTAAGAATTCTAAGAATAGAAGGAGCACAGATCAACCAGCAATTTCTAGATTGAATCTGTGCCATGAGTAACTGGAAAAACAAAACTGGAGTTTTTTTTCATACATGCTGATAAACTACACTGATAGTCACCAAAAATCAGTACACGAAATTCCTTTAGAGCAAAGTAGTTTTCAAAGAACAACAGTTTCTGTGCATGAGCAAATCTTCTTTCCATTCATTTTTCTGAAGACTTCCAGATGTGGAAGCAGTTTGTTTTTCTCTCTGAAATCCTTATAAATTTAGAAAAAAATTTTGCAGTTTTCTTTTTATGGGCTTCTATTCTTCCTTTTGAACACTATTTATCCTTATTTCAGCTTTTTATGTATTTTAAAATGTCCCCTACTTAAAAGAAAATTACACAAATATCTCATATTACATACTGCCTTTCTCCAAAGGTGATTAAAAAAAAAGAAATTTGTGAATTCCACCAAAATAATAAGCTACTGAATGGTGACACCACATGGACCCTATAAAATGTGCTAAATGAACCCTCACCATCAGATATGGCAAACAAGGAGAAAAATTTACCAAACAAACAATATTACCTGTTTCCTGTATACTTCCACAGCTTCATCATTCACTGGGCATACTCCCACAAAATGTCATGTGAAGAACCTATCATAATTTAAGCATTTTACATAGCTCCTATTATCAGAAAGGGGAATCCTATGGATATGTTTTAAATACATCATCAGATAGCAGTAAACTTGACAAAGAGGCTAAATGAAAAAAAAAAATTGATTGGAAGGTCTTTATCAAGATAAGTTAATAGATGTATTAAGTAGCAGTTGTAAAAAGAAAGTTACAAAGCTTCTATATTTTTCAATCAGTTTTCTGCTGTCATACCACCAGATGTTGTATTTCTATATTCTATAGGTAAGACACACAGGAAAATGGTGATCTCTTGCTCTGAATTTTTTAAAGATTACTTACTAAATCAAAATTATTTACTCACCATGATCAGGCTGCAAAACTCAATATCAAGCTATATTAGTGAAGTGACCAGTAGACAGTGCAAAATATTTTCAGAAAAACATCAGTAAAAGAGCTACAGAAAAACCAGACACTTGTTGCGTTTCACTCAGAAGTTACCAGACCATATCTTAAGAATAAAATACCAATCAACTGCTAAATACAGAAATGCAAAGATCATTTATTCTATCATTTAAAAATATAATCAGTATGTATAACCCAGCAAAGAGATAAAACCACACTCAGGCTTCTAAACATTCTTTTTCTTCACATGTATGGCACAATAGTAAATAATACAGGATCTGAGGTTTTGCTGCAATAAAAGATACAGTCCATTTTATTCAATCTACAGACAAGATACAGGAGCCTTTACTTGCTACAGAAATTGTATTTTTTCTTCACTGGTACCACACATCAATTATGATCCATGACTAGCATAGCAATTCGTCTGCAAACATAAAGATGTAAACTGCAAAAAAAGAAGAGATCAAAACCTCACAGAATCTATACAGAGAGCTAATATTTTGCAGACAAAAAAATATTTTGACTGATTTGGCCTGACATTATTAAAACACATTTCTTTTTACACAGAACCCTATAAATACTTTGTTCCAAACCCCCAGATCAACACATTTGATCAAACTGTAACTGTGCAGTGCTACTAGTTTCAGATGCATCTTGATTTTAGGTACTGGGTATTTAAAGATCTATTTCTGTAGAGTTGTACCCTAAGGTAAGTCAGTTTTCAAAAATTAGGATTCTACAATATTAACCATCTGAAAGACAGCAGCCTGACAATCAACCTCAGGTAGGAAGAATTATTTGGATCCCACAGACAGTAAAGTAGGTCCTTAGAAGTGACAATTTCCTATTTATTTTTCCCTCTTTTATTTTGTTTTTGCTATTAGACCCTCAACTCACAAATGCTCAACTGTCACAAATGATCAGTGTTACTGAACCACCAGCATTAATCTGTTGTTTGAAATGTATGAAGAAAGACAAACACAGGAGACATTGCAAAATGTCTTCCTCAAGTAGAACCAGATATTGAAATGATAAATAACATAGCCTATGAGCGCTAGTTATAATGTTCTTGGGCAAAAAAAGATTTCTAAATATCAAAGACTGTTGCTTCATTGTCAGATGGTCCATAAATAAACCATGGTCAATTCATGACATTGGACCTTTTCTTCTTGCTATGCTACTGTAAATAAGTGTGTTCCCCTTGCCTGTCTGAATTCTACATGCCTATTTCCAGAAATGCCGCAGCATGTAAGTAACACTGTCATGTCCGTTTTGTCAACTACATGCTGATTATCCTTTTCTATCTGCAGTTTGGGAACATTACCAAGGTCAGAAGCAATCGCTCAGAAAACCGATCCTGAAGCTCTTGTGTCTGATAATTTCTGTAAGGAATTTTCATAAATAAAATTCCCTATGCAATTGGTGAAAGATCCACCTTTCTTATATACTACAGAAAAAAACTGTACCAGTAACTTGGCAAGTACCTAGTCAATGTATTCATTACTTGCATGTAATCCTGCCTTGTTCCAAAATGACACAAGTCTAATTCACTATTACCATATATAACCTCCATGTGTGTTTGGGCAAATGCCCACCTCCTTCAACTCTCCTGACCTCCCCTCTTTCTTTTTTTCGTCTTTTTTTTTTTTTTTGACAAATTGGTTATGAGGCATTTACAACTGATGCACATATCGCAGAATTATTTCTGCCGAGTTTCCTCCATGACCTGCCCGTGGGACATGACATGCTCTGAGATGCATCGCTCTATCAAACTGAATCTTTCCAGGACAATGCAAATTATGACAAATTCCATCATCCCGCATTATGCGCTTCATGCTAATCTTCCTAATTCGAGAAAATCAGAAGGGCTTGCTGTTCCGCTGAAGGGCACGTTGTCTGAATGAATGATGGTGAAAGAACATCCACAATCCCCTTCATCTTCTAAACCCAGCTGTGGCCACCTCTGTCCTAAAACCACTGAACTTTCTATGTCATTCTTGATTCAGAATTAACTCAGGATCAATCATTTGACAAAGTACAGGGAATAAGAATGATTATTGGTTTTGGGCTTCAATGGCAGCAGATCTTTAGAAGAACATTTTTATTAAAAGTTTAATCATAGACTCTTCTTCCTATTTCTTCTAGCCTGCCAGACTTTCACAGCAGGAGTGCAATCTCCAAGTTAAACTGTCTCCCAGAGTGGATTTTGAAACAATTTCAGCTATAGATTTCAGGCAATTTCCGGTCTTGAGCACTTTTGTCTTTGGGACCTTAGGCTGCTGTCTCCAAGCAAACCACCAACCTGCAGCACATTCCTCAGAAAGTCCGCGAGACAGAAAACTGCTGCATCTCTGAATCATTCTTCACTGGCTCAGAAGGTGGCAGCATTACCACATGAAAGAAATTTGCCTTTTCCTAGTATTCCACATCCACATTGCTGAAATAAACATGTTTAATTCCCAAAGAAGCAGATATTTTATCCTGTGGCATAATTTACTTATAACATTAAAACTCAAACATGGAGCAATTTGTAGCAATAACTATGATTATGCTGTTAGTGGCCCAAATGTCACTGTCTAGATTAGGCTAAATGATACCTAGCACCAAAGAGCTTCTGTGATTTATTTTTTATTATCACTGGTAGAACTTGCGTGTTTAAAAGGCTTCCCATTCAAATTATTCAGTCTTCTTGATGACTGAGGTAATAATAAAAAATCTTATAAAAAATTATAAAAGTCTTAAATCATAGTCTTAAAACATATAAATGTTTTGGGTAGGCAGATATGGGACTTCAGATTTAAAAATAAAAATTCACTATAAAAACACAATGCATACTTCAGAAATAGAATTAAAATCTATATAATTTTGACAATCTGCAAGACTGAAAATTAAAAGAGCTGAGAAACAGGAAAAGCTTTATGCAATAAAATGTACATTTGTAAACATCAGAAATATTAATAAATATGTTTATGAAACTGTTTTGTGGAAAAAGAAAGGACATTAAGATTTTAGAATAGTTTTTACCTTAATTTTCCTTACTTTAACATTTCAACTAATGGAATCCTCTTCCTATTTGTTTCTATAGTCAGAACATTTCAATCAACAGAATCTGTCAATATTACAGATAATATTTCTTCTATATTGTTACTTCAAATAAACCCAGAATTTTTATTAATGAAAAATGTAGTGTAAGCCATATATTCTAGTTCAATAAGCTTTTCAGAAGGAATAAACAGACATTCAGTAGCCAAAATGCAGGCAAGTTTTGTTTTGCATTTACAGTCTCTGCTTTAATGGAATCTTGCATAATTGGCCTGATGCAACACTGAGTCTTCATACATGCCTAATAAGTACATAGCACAGATCCACATTAAAGCATTACTCAGAAGAGACAGGAAGATCTTTCGCTTTATACTTCATTCCCAGCGAGACCCAGACCCTCAGAGGTAAACGACTATGTGAGCATCATTTCAGCAAAAGGCACCGGGCACACCCTGTGCATGCTGTGGCTTGTTGACAAGAACCAGGGCAGGCAGACACCAATAATACATGAAGTGCGGTTCAGAGGCAATTAGGATCAGTTGTCAAGGCCAGGCCATTAATGAAAGAACATGTCAGAGGAGCTGGAGACTTCAATGGTTGAGGGCAAGAAGGCGATTTAGTGTGACAGATCGAGTCCTTCCAATGTCCTCAGTGGTACATGCTAATACCAGCCTTAACAACCTTTTGTGGCAGTGTATAATGCGACTAACATGGACTTTGATTCAGCAAAATGACTGCTGCCACTGTTAGTCTGTCTCATTCCAACAACAGTAAAAGCACTGCTACAAATAATTACCCATTTCCTTCTCCCCCCTTGTCCACTTAATGCAGCAGTCCTTTATGCATGCCATACTGTTTCTCACTAGAAGGTCACAACGTTTATCATGCTGCTTTCTTTTCTTTCTGTCATGCCCTTTTTATTAATATAATCTGAAATTATTCTGTAAAACAGTTTTGTTCAACTAAAAGGAAATTAACTATAAATGCAACATTACCTCAAGTTACTAATAACAACCACAAAAAGAGCAAGCCAAACTGGTCTGAGGGATTCACTAACTATTCTGCCAATTACACAAGGAATATGCTTGAACATGAGATAAATATTCATCTTACTTATAACATCATCTACTGGACTAAATATATATATGGTAACTTTTACACCATGAAAATGAAATCCTGAAGATTTATAGATAATTTGGTATTTGGTTGTTTTTCCCATTGTTACTAAATTAAAATTAGTAGTCAGCACTACTGATTTTTATAAAAACCGACAGACTCTAAATTCCTAATACTCAATTACAGGATAAAAGGAAACATAATTTTAGAAAAAAGAACCTGAAACAGCAGTTGTATTTTAGTCACAATATTAAAGTTGGAGATATCACTGAAACAAGATGTGTTTTCTTTACAGAAGACCTGATCTGCTTCTCAAACAAGAGTTTTCAAATATGTAAGGATTTCACAAACCATTTTCTTAATTACATTACTGAATTTCTTAAAGTATGGTCCTGGTATTCACAACCTCTTTCAAGATCAGTTTCTTTCTAAGGCTTCAACATTCTGTCCACATAAGAATATGCTGTACCATGCATACATGTGTGTGAGAAATTTGACTTCAGAAATGGCAGGATTAAAAAAAGGTTAGTCGTATTCACCAGAATTCCCCAAATATTTCAAGGGGGAATTCATTGATTTGTCAAAGTAAACACTGTCCTATCAACGATAAAAATGACTTCTTGAGCCCTATTTTATTCACCTTACATCAGATGATGTTGTTCTCCCCTATCACTTCTGTCATTTGGCTATGCCTGAACTGACCTTTCTAGAGGCAATACTTATCTATGAGTGACAGGAGAAACTATCTCCAGCAGGATGAATTTCCTTCTCTCTCTTCATTTCTCTACACTTTGCCTACTTTCTGTCTGACTCATTTTAGTTTCTCCATTTCTTTTTTTTGTTTATGATTCTACAGCTAACCTCTTCTTAACCGACCTTTGCAAACATTCCCTTTTCAACCCACAGTTTTAACCTTTTCAGTATCTACTTATTTGATTCCTTCTTTTTTCTTTTCAACCTTACCTCTCTTAATTTTATTCTTTGCTCTTTTCCATTTCATTCTCTCCTTCACTTTTGCACCTTTGCCAGCTCCTCTTCCAACCAAAGTTAAGAGAAAAATTCCATTGACTACAATATGAGTATGATCTAATGGCAGTACTTAGCCCTGATACACTACCAACCTCAGTGTATCCAGCATAAGCAGCAATTGTTGGTGTTTACATGATCAGTATTAGTGGTATTTCTTTGATGGAATGATGTATAAATTATGGGACTGCACTGTACTACAATTACAGGTCCATGGTGCATTATGAGGAAGATGAAGCAGAAATATAATGGATACAGCAGTGACCTCACATATTTCATCTACATCTATTGATTATTTTGGGTTGTGGTAAGTATGTACAAATGAAAGTTATATATAACTCTTGGCATATATGCTAAGAATAAACATTAAATTAAAAGTTATTCACGAGGGTAACCCAGATCAACTTTAAGATTTGGATTCAGATTAGCATTAAAATTCCATCCTTAAAATTGTGATGTCCCTACAGATATGCCAATGATTATCCTACCCTTCTTTAGTAAGAGATTTGACATAAAAAAAAAAAGATGGAGAGTATTATCAGAGCAACATTTAAAGAACAAATATTAGAGTATATTGCAGTACTTCATAAAGTAGAATCAAGAGATCAGGATGGACATTTAAATAATATTCTAAATGTTCTGTACCTTTTTGTACTTCTTTTTCTTTCCTGCAACTGCCATGACCTCCTATAAAAAATTCTTTGTAAACAATTGCTTCAGGATTATTATTCTGTTTTGCAAATATTTATAAAATATTTCCTACACAATGAATTAATATTTTTCATTTATAATCTCCAGTTTTAATGATATGTTAGTGGATGGCTTGGAAATAATTATCATAAACATAGGAATGATAGACACAAATATTTAATATCATGAAATTCTGAAAAGTTACAGAATTTATATAACTATGTAAGAACTATGTAAGACATCCTTTTGAGAAATTATAACAAATCTTTTCACAGAAATGAATTAGGCTTTAACAAAAGTATATAGGAGTGTTCTTAAAGTAATTTGAAGAACTGAAGACAAAACTACAAAATGTACATATTAGAAACTGAAATATTTAATAATTAAGATGTTTCTAAACTGGAACTATCCAGGAAGGAAGGAAGGAAGGAAGGAAATAAAGCATAACAGTACAAAAAACCCCAAACCTTCCTGACCAAATATAAGTGCAAAAAATCATAGTGCAAGAAATATGAAAAAACCTAAAAATAATATATCTTTCTGCCTAATATAAGCAAGTCATACTTCTCATCCCCTAGGACCACAAAATAAATTACAGTATTTGGGATATTTAGGGGAAAATAAATTCAATGCTCATATAAAGCTCTAACTGCAGAGAGAAAAAACAGGTCACTAACACTGTGTACTAAAAATATAATCTTACCCAAAAGACAGTGAATATGGAACTTTCTCTAAAAATGTGTATCTATATATAAAACACAAACTTGATCAGAACCTTGGAGCTAACACTCATATTTAACCCTGATTGTATAGTAATTGCAAAATACAAAACCTCTCAACATTAGCTCAGTGTGCTTACTGAAAACAAAGACGTGTTTCAAGAAGCAATACATGGCAATGTACAATATATGACACACTTCCATAGGTTAACATGCCAGAATCTGTATGAATACACCGCCACAAATTCAGAATACATATACAATTGTAATTTGGAAGTACAATGGAAGACAACCAGAAAAGAATTTCAAACAAGAAATAACCATGCAGGAAAAACATATAAACCTTTGAAAAGACCTTAGTTGGCCTTGAAAACAAATGAAAAAAAAAGAAAAGGGATGTCAAACATTATTTTGTGGTGTAGAGATATCAAATCCTGGCTCTTTAAGCCTAAAACAAGAATCTGGGCATAGGTATGCATGTAAGTTTGGTTTTTCCATTTTCAACTACCCTAAAATGCAACAGTCAGGTTGACTAAGAGATATTCACTTGTATTGAAAACGTTGTCCTGTCTCATTACAAAGACCTACTAAGAGAATGTTCTGAAACAGGATTCTATCACAGGATTTCAAGGTTGACTTTGTTAAGTTGAGAGAGTTTGTGGTGAGAAACAGTACACAAACTGTTGAATTCAGAGATAAAATGTGTTCAATCCCTGAAATGCTACTTAGAATTGAGATGAAAGCTGTTCCTCTCCAATGGTAGAAAGCTAAGATAATGCTGGCTTAAAAGAATGACTTTTTCCAAGTCTTTATGGTGGTAAAAGGAAACTTAGTCAACAGAAATAGAAGGCTGAAAATTATTTGTGATCCCTTGGATTCAAAAGGAAAGGGTGGGGAAATGGGAAAGCAACTAGTAATCTACCTTAAAGAGTAGATATCTCTTCAAGATCCATGGTAAAAATCCCCTACTTTCAAGACAACCACTCAACTTGACTGTGCTGCCTGTGGGAGAGAGATTCCATGTAGTTTATTTGCACTGAAGAAGTTCAAGTAGGGGAACAGTCTGAAGAGCACAGTGCTTCAATTCCCCAACTCAACAGTCTGTGGTTTCAGCAGCAAAACCAGCTAAAAGAAATGAGGTTTCATATTTAAAACAGATGACAGAACACAGACCAAAACCTGGTTGGAAAAAAAAAGAGCTTGACACATTTTTTAGGTTCAACAGTATTTCAGTGTGTAATGATATGCAGGGCACTAACTTATCACAATCAGTTCACCTTGAACTTACTTTCAGTACTACAATAAAAATAAAGCTATGCTTAATCTCGAGATGTTGGTGTCTCAGTGAAAGAGAGTTTCTCCACAGAAGTAAAGGAACAGAAATGCCTAAATTGATGCCTTGAATCATCTAGTAAGTTTTTAATATCTTCTCATATAACCATAAATCTGGGTTATGGTAGAAAGTATCTATTATGAACTGTAGGAAAAAAGTGAGGAGGAAAGAAGGATTCATGTGCCTCTCCAGTAGTACAGAGCAACACAAGGCATCCTTTCAAGTAGAATTTGGGCAAACCTAAGCCAGAAATATCAGCTACACAAGAAACCACGTCATTGTTACTGCATATGTTAATGAATGCCTAGGGATGAATTATCCAGGGCATGGCTCACAAACAGTTAACCTAGTGAAAATTCTAAGGGAAGGAACATGAGCACTTCAAACCTGTCACAATAATCACATAACTGAACCTCTAGAGAAAGAGACAATGTTTCAGTTACTGAGCTCAACCCTCAGGCTCTCATGCATCAAATTCACAGACAAAAAACAAACTGGGGTGGGGGATGGAAAGATATGTGGTGCCAAAATGCCAAGATAATGTAGTGGACTCAAATAAATTTGCCAATGGTAAATACAAAATCTTAAAAAATATGTCTGAACTCCAACTAGGACCATTCCTCTAAAACACATTGAAACAGAACATGAAAAAGTATGAATAATGTGCATATTGGTAGGAAATAATGTGGGTGACAGGTCTGAAAAAAATGCAACAGCTTTTGAAGCTAAATATGAGGTAAGTACCCCTACCAAGGTACCAGTTGTACTATCTTTACAAGAACAGTGAAAACTGTGAAGAAGAGGACATTTTAGGAGAGACACCAAAACTGGTAGGTTATAGCCTCTAAAGCATATAGAATTTAAGAAAGATAATAGTGTCAACAACAGCATCTTTATAGTAGAATTACTTTTTCAAAATTAGAGTAGAATTACTGATTTGAGTCCTTATTCTTACCTTCTAAAGATATTTTTATGAATTTCCCTTAAGAATCAATACTGAAAGATTACAAAATTATTGTATCATTAGAAATGCATACCTGGGTAATTTTTTGTTCTCTAAAGACCTCCTGTACAACTCAATCTGGAGCATACTGGTGGCTCAGTTTCACTTGCAAAGTTACCATGAAAACATTGACAAAATATTACAATCCTGGAAGTGCAGGTATAGAAGACAAAGACATTTAATATGTCTGTTGCAGGGATTATTTACTTTAGAGATGTCTTGGCAAGTTTTTCAGTTCATGCTCAGGCACACTCTTTACTCATTAAGCATATTTGGTGTTGCACACCATTTGGTTCTACTGACAAGCTCAGCAAGGCTAGAGGGCTGTTTGAACACCAGGGCAGATGGTTCTGAGAAGATTTTTCTAGAAAGATTTCTTTTTTCCCAAAGTAGGTAATGAAGTTCTAAAAATTCAATAGACAGAATGTGACAACAAATAATTTACTAATACTATATTAGTGTGATATTTTTTTCACAGGAGAGGTTCTATTGATTAAAAACCATTTTACATGACAGAGATAAGCATGTCACGTGTTCTGCTTAGAACAAATGTTTTATATAAGGGTCTGATTGCATATTGCATCTTTTAACAGTTTGGCACAGATTTTTGTTTTATGGAAATAGGTGGACTCATGGTTTTTATATATATCTCAAAGTTTTTACATAACAGTCAGGTAACTGATGATAACATCTAAGGAAAATAATATTTATGCAGAAACATTCCAAAGATGGCTTGGCAGAAAGTTGATAATTACCAAATTTGTGGTGGAAACCAATAAAGGAGTCTAAATTTCCAGTCAAGATAACTTTTGCATCTCTGTATGGCAGATATGCCATGATATCATGGTATAATTATTTAGAAACTATTTTTCAATGCAGCCAATTAAAGGGTTGGTTTATATATGTCAGTGCTATATTCATTTTATTGTTCTATAATATCTGGTACAGTTGAGAATAGAGACAACGTAGTTGTTCTAATGGGAAAATACAGATATGTATTTAAATTTTTCAGAACTTTGGTCTTTTTCTTTTAAAGCTTCAACCATGTCCCATCTTGAGGTGGCATATGGGCTGATAAACTACTATAGTGCTTCTACAGAGGCACTGCAGAATATTATAAGGCTGTTTGTCAATAGGCTCATTCTGGTATGGAAGCTGTGGAGAAAATCTCTTGTTCTCTGTGGAAAACTTCTTTTTACATTAGTGTCAGACACAGTCCTCATGGTTTATGATCATAACTGTGTCTTTTGCTGTTTCTGGCTTAACCACTACTTGGGCATTGAATCTAAAGCACTTCTCTCAGTGACAGTTTTTGACTGTGGTATTTATTTCTGGTTATTACAAAGCCAAATCTAAGACAGTCAGTATAACAGCTGAAGGTGCAATTTGATCTAATATAACATTTTTAAATGCATGCTTTTATGATACTGGTCATCTTCTGGCATTTGTGAGATGAAACAATAGGACTAGAAATGCCTTAAAAATACATTTTTAAAAGAAAGTGATGAGAAAAAAAGCTCTCATTCTCTTTATAATAATAATTATTCCTGTGTTTCTTAGGTCAGAAACACTCATCTCTGCCAAGGACAGAATTGATTACCTCGTTTATGCTGCTATGCTTGTAAAATAAAGAGAATGTGAATAAGACATCCAATGTAGAATAAGACATCTCAAATAAAAGTGGGATTAATTGTGGCTATGGATATTTTTATACAGTTGCTTCCTTTTTTAATCTTTTTCCTTAAAACAAAATTTTAAACTGAATTTTGGCATCAGCTCATCTTCATCATCACCAGGAAATAAATCTGACTGGAGCAGAAGTACAGTACATCCATAACAGTGGATGAACTCCCTTGCAACAGCGGGACCAGCAAGCGGAGAGCAGTGAGATTTACAGGTTTGAATTGTGAACTACACTTTTTGGGACATCACAAAAGAAAAGTATCAGTCACTTATTTGTCCAAAGTTTATAAGATTTCTCAAAATACTCTAAGAGTCATTGTTCCTGCTACACTGTTGATGCTACATTAAAAATTTTTTCATTTCAGTAGAATGAACATGTCACCAAGGTTAGTGCATCACTAGGAAAATCAAACCACTGACACCGTATGTGCCTGAAGACATTCATCTGGACTTCAAAACACTATGCTGAATATTTTCTTGTCCTGCAATTGGCTTAATATGACTTAGAAAACTATGAGCCCTTTCATTACAGATATAAATGCAAAGAGGGTCTCCCTTTTCACACTAAACAGTTTTCAAAACCACAAAGCATTCTTTTGGCCTTGACGGGGGCCAGATGAAAAGAAAGGTTGCTCAGAAAAAAGGGTAAGTAGGAACACAGGCATCTTAATTCAAATAAAACCCTTCAGTTATATATACCAAGGGATTGTACCTAGAAAAATCAAGGCAATAACTAGGAGAACTGGAAATACGACTGCCAGCACACTCTCAGTCATGCATTACATGCGTTCAGTTGCTTGGAAAGTAGGATATTCAACTCCAACCAAGGGAACAAACACTTACCTCAAATGGGCTGCTCATAGTAATCAAGCAACATATGATTCATCTTCACTTCTAAATCTCAGGTAGATTTTCCATTAATATCAATGCTACAAGCTTTACACTCATAAATTAAAAATCTTATATGCAGAGTTTAGGTATATGAGCAGAACTCAATGGGATTCCTCCCACATACAGAAGTAAATTCACACATAACTGCTCACAGACTTAGTACAATAATAACACATTTCTGAAAGACTGCTAAATGGCAGGCCATCAGCCTTCACATGTGTCATTATTGGGAAAACATTCATATCTGCCAATAATTAAGCTGTAATTACAGGCTTAAAGTTTTATAAACATATTGAAAAATAGTTTGGTTTATCAGTAAACATAAGGTTACTTATGTTGAGCATACAGTAAGGCTTGAAAGCTGACAGAAAAAGGTAGAAACCCAAACCACAAAAGTATAAAGGCTTCCTTCTCTTAGATAAGGAAAAATGTTTTCTGAGATTATTTCAAAAACATTATTTACTATTAAGCAACTAAAAAAATCTTACAGATCTACAAAGTAAGCTTTTAAGCTACTCTCATTTGGTGTTGAATTCACAGATAGAATAGAAACTTATCTGGGATTCACAACAGTAAGCCCAGTGAATGGATAGCTTTCTAAACCAGACAATTAGAAGAATGAAATACCACATAGTCTTAAACTCGGAGTCAAATTCTGGTCTGATAGACAGATCCTAAGTCAAATGTCAAGTCACAGTCTAGGACTGAAGAAATTGCAATGTTTGTATAATTCCTTTGAAAGAAAACCCAGAGCTGCTCCTTTAAACTACACTTGAAGAAAAAGATGAATTTGTTACCTTATCCGAATGCTTTTTTATGATGCAAAAAATTTGAAATATAG